>NC_142948.1:25387851-25392851 GCF_046866305.1 Octopus bimaculoides | reverse complement strand
TCAAGGTCAACATCGCCAACACCATACCATCGTCATGACCCCTACAACCATCGTCCTTACCATCAAGACCCACCAACTACCATAACCTCTATCACGTAAAAAAAAACTTACCACTCCAAACATCACCACGACCGCCGCCACCACTACCATAAATAGTCACCACCATTATTAAAATGGTCACCAACACCATTCTCCACCACCACCACCACAGCCGCCACCGCCACCACCACCACCACCGTCAACAACAGCGTCGTCCAAACCCCGAACTTCAAATAAAACGACGTGTTTACATTAAGCTTTACAACGGAATATGATAAATGAATGAGTGGTGGTAGGAGGTGGGTGTTGCAGGGAGTTGGAGTGGAGCATAGCGTTGAGAGGAGGGGATTGATAGTTGAGTGTTAAGGAGAGATGGAGTGGAGTATAGAATTGGGTGTTGGTGAGGGGGGGTGCATTTGAGTGTTAGAAGGGAGGTGGAGTGAAAGATATTGCTGAGAAGAGATGGGGGGGGGGTAGTTGAAGAGGGTGGTATTAATAGATCAAACATCAATTATTGGTAGATGTTTACTGGGTGGTGGTGGTGGAAATGATTTTGTGGGGTGGAGTGGGTGGGGACTGGTTTGGTTGGCAGCAGCGACCACACGTTTCATTTCGATATTACGCATGAATAACATTGAGGTTACGGATGGGTTAGGGTGTGGCTCGTGGAGGCGGGGTAAGGAGAGAGATAAAACGAGAGAGAGAGAATGATGAAAACAGAAAGAGTGGGGGCAGTAGACGTGAATGGTCACCGACATAATAGACAGCAGGGACCAGATGATTTGGGGTAGAGGTCGTGGTGGCAGGAAAAAAAAGAAGAAATTGAAAGGTTGGTTAGAGACTACAAGGATAGATAGATAGATAGATAGATAGATAGATAGATAGATAGATAGAGGAATGAACGGATGGTGCATTAGACAAGCAGACGGCTCATTGATTGGATAAATGGCGGTGTGAATGACCTGAAGATATGAATGCACAGATCGATGACTGGTCGGAAGCTGAGCCGGTGGGATGGGCTTCAACAAAAGGCTTACCACATTTTGAAAGGAATTATGAAAATTGCCGCTAATTTTGACAGAAGGCCAGCAAATTTGAAATGCGATGGTTGGTCGTTACCATTAACCCCAGTGCTTGACTTGTATTTTATTTTATCAACCCCGGAGGGGTATAAAGGCAAAGTTGGCTGCGGCGAAATTTGAACTCAGAACGTTAACTGAGTCAAATAAGGCAAAGTATTATATCCGACGCACTCTTATTATTCTAAGACACTCTTCTTAATAGTAGTTTCACATTTTGGCACACGGCCAGCAATCTTTGAGGGGAAGGAGATTAGTCGATTACATCGACCCACAGTATATGACTGGTACTTATTTTTTCGATCTCGAAAGGAGGAAAGGCAAAGTCAGACTTGGCGAAATTTGAATGCTCATGGGTATTTCGTACGACGCTCTAAATAAGGACTTAATTAGGGGTACTTAATTAACGACGGAGCTTCTTAATTCCGACGACGTAAAGATATATATATATATGTGGGATCACTACTTCTTTGTTATCTCCCCTTCTTCTTAACTCTCCTGTGTGACCTTTCTGTCCGGCATTCGACATGATAGATCGCTGAGCACTACACATATATTTTTTTTTCTCTCCTTGTTTCTTTCCGTGTTCCTTTCTGTTGAAGAGCGTAGGCTCGAAACGTTAAAGACTTTCTCTATTCCCGAGCGTTATACTAATACATCCATTTGTTGTTTACAGCACCTGTCTTCGTCTGTTGTTTTTTCGTGAATTCTACTATATATATATATATATATATAGATATGCAGGGCAGGGAATCATCAATTAGTAATAAAATTAATAATTAACAATTTCTGCCGGGTAGCTCAGTATGAAAAAAACGTTCTTCGGTAAATAATTTATAATCATAAATATATAGGGATTGACAGTAACCTGCTTCTCCAACATACTGAGAATTCAGAAATAGCAGTCAAAGAACTACTGATTTCAAAACTACAAATTATTACTCCAGATTGATAGCGATATTCTTGATACACACAGAACAAAAAACAATAGAGAAGGGTAAAAAACACTTGCCTTTTAGTTAATTTAGTACAATTGTTTCACAGTTAAGAGTACATAATACTCTATTCTGATCTTCAGCTAAATATTCTAATAAATTTGTTAATGTCTAAATAACTCACGTTAATTTTGACCATGTGAACATCAATACCACGTGAAGAAGACGTTAAGAAATTTATCGGCCAGTAAATTTGAATTTACTGGCCGATAAATTTCTTAACGTCTTCTTCACGTGGTATTGATGTTCACATGGTCAAAATTAACGTGAGTTATTTAGACATTAACAAATTTATTAGAATATTTAGCTGAAGATCAGAATAGAGTATTATGTTCTCTTAACTGTGAAACAATTGTACTAAATTAACTAAAAGGCAAGTGTTTTTTACCCTTCTCTATTGTTTTTTGTTCTGTGTGTATCAAGAATATCGCTATCAATCTGGAGTAATAATTTGTAGTTTTGAAATCAGTAGTTCTTTGACTGCTATTTCTGAATTCTCAGTATGTTGGAGAAGCAGGTTACTGTCAATCCCTATATATTTATGATTATATATATATATATATATACTGTCAATCCCTATATATTTATGATTATATATATATATATATATATATATATATATATATATATATATATATATATATATATATATATATATATATATATATATATATATATATATACATATATATACATATATATATATATATATATATATATATATATATATATATATATATATATATATATATATATATATATATATAATATTTATATTAAAATATAAAATATAAAATACACAATTATGTTCCTCTAGTTTCTGCTTGCATTGCCTCCATTGAAATTAATAAGTGTAATATTCATATTATATTCATACATACATACATACATACATACATACATACATACATAAATATATATATATATATATATATATATATATATATATATATATATATATATATATATATATATATATATATATATATATATATATATATACATATACATATATATACATATATATATATATATATATATATATATATATGTGTGTGTGTGTGTGTGTGTGTGTGTGTGTGTACAAATATGTGACACTTATTCGGTAGCCATGATAAAACTCCGAGTTTCGGATGCCGGGGTGGGAACCCACGTCAACATCTCTTCAGTTATCCGGCCATTGAAAATTCCTGTGAAAAATGACCGTAAACAAAGGGAAATTACTGTGTGGTTGACTGTTATTAAGACAAAAGAGCTATAGACCGCTAAGTAAGGGGAAGGGGTAGTGGTTATGGTGTAGAAAAGTCTATAGTGTTCGCGTAAGCGCACCAATCCGTTCAATCGCCTATATGTATATACTAAACCACCCTCGCTTGAAACATACACATGCTCACCCACATACTCGCCAAAACTATACATATATGTACATATACATATATATACCCGCATACACCCACACACACGCACTAACGCCGAGGTCGACTTTGCCTTTCATCCTTTCGGGGTCGATTAAATAAATACTAGTTACGCACTGGGGTTGATATAATCGACATAATCGACTTAATCGACTTAATCCGTTTGTCTGTCCTTGTTTGTCCCCTCTATGTTTAGCCCCTGTGGGCAATAAAGAAAATAAAAATAAGAAACGATTATTAATATGGAGACCGTCTGGAATAAAATTAGCCTGGAGTAGTGATCGTCAGAGACAAAACTTTCTTAATGGAGGCCCAGGTTCGCATATAGGTCTCAAGGTGAATTTTTAAGAATTCGTTCTTTCCTTTTTTTTTAAATTTTTCTTTCTTTTATTTATTTATTTTTTTTTTTTGAAACGTGCGTTTTTTGTGACATCAAGTTCAGTAAATTGTTTCGAAAGAATATTTATTCCTTTCTTTCTCGTTTCTATTTCTTCATCTAAGGACTTCTGTCTGAAGCGTCGATATTTCTAGTTCTTTATTGCAGCGTAAAACCTTTTTAAAAAATCTATACATTTCATTATGTTTCTTTGTTTTGCCTTTTCATTTTCTTTTTCATTTGCCCTAGAAAGAGAAGTGATGGCCACGGCTAGAATACCTTTGATATTCTAGAGGTCTACTAGAGGTCAAGGTTCACCTAGGATTAAACAGCAAAAACAACGAGACTATAATTGTTACAACAAACCAATATGACAGGAAATATGTAAACAAAATTTTAATGGATTTATTTTATGTCTATATTTTTCAATTTGACATTTTCTCTGAGTGTGTACGTTTGTGTGTATATATATATGTTTGTGTGTATGTGTGTGTTTCTGTACCTGTGTATATGTGTATGCGTAAATGTTTCTCTACGTGTATGTATATGTTTATGTATATATGTATATTTAAGAATATGTGTGTGCGTGTATATATATCTATATATATATATATATATATATATATATATGTGTGTGTGTGTGTGTGTGTGTGTGTGTGTATGTGTGTGCGTGTGTTTGTGTGTGTGTGCGTGTGTGTGTATGTGTGCGTGTGTGTGTATGAGTGCATTCTGTGTGTTTCTGTATGTATATGATTGTATATTTGGCTTTTTGTACGTGTATATATATAATATTTGTAAGCTTGCGTGGGTTTGATATTGTGTGTGTTTGTCTTTCGTCCTGTGTGCGTGTCTGCACGCACGCGCGTAATTCAGCCAGTTCTATGTGACAGTTTATATTATTTTAGCCCCAGGTCAGCTCTGGTCGAGATTTATGATAAATTGCATTCCAACCGCGACTTCCATACCCTTACCATTCCAACATGGTCTAAGCACATCTTTAACCCACATATTATTCTCAAAGATAAGATGTCATCACATATATAATCCAATCTTAATGCACTAAACATATAACCAGAAGCATTCCAACCTGGACCAT
>NC_142948.1:25377851-25382851 GCF_046866305.1 Octopus bimaculoides | reverse complement strand
GTCCACCGATATCGGTAAGCCGGGCGACGTGTGCAGCCCATCTAAACTTGCTGCGTGTATATTCTACGATGACATCCCTCACGCCGGACTTCTGTCTGATGACCTCGCTACTGATGTGCTCTCTCAACGAGATTCCAAGCATTAACCTCTCCATGGCTCTTTGAGCCGTTACCAATCTCTGCTCTTATGCTGAATAAAATCATAATTAACTGGATCCTCCTCTATTTTGTCTAACCCAAAGCCAGAAACTTTTAAGTATAACCTCAGTATATATATGCATGTATGAACTCCTGAACATACATATATATACTGAGGTTATACTTAAAAGTTCCTGGCTTTGGGTTAGACAAAATAGAGGAGGATTCAGTTAAGTATGATTTTATTCAGCATATTCCTCTCTCAGCGAAGGCGCATGGCTCAGTGGTTAGAACGTCGAGCTTACGATCATGAGGTTGTGAATTCGAATCCCGGACCGGACTGCGTGTTGTGTTCTTGAGCAAGACACTTGATTTCACGTTGCTCCAGTTCACTCAGCTGTAGAAATGAGTTGCGACATCACTGGTGCCAAGCTGCATCAGCCTTTGCCTTTCCCTTGGATAACACTGTTGGCGTGGAGAGGGGAGGCCGGTATGCATGGGCGACTGCTGGTCTTCCATAAACAACCTTGCCCGGAGTTGTGCCTCGGAGAGTAACTTTCTAGGTGCAATCCCATGGTCATTCGTGACCGAAGAAGGTCTCTGCAATTCCTCTCTCAAACGCACACGCATATTGCAGTGGTCCTTCAGTTTTTCTAAGCCCTCTATAAGAACTCGAAAGGATGAGCCTCTAACCAGGCCTTTCGGGATACCCTTAAATCAGGAGGTCTTCCAGAGCCCCCTCGTGTATATATATATGCACTGTGGTTTTGTAGGTGATGTATATCGTATACTATTGTCGTTGTTGTGGATGTTGTTTATCCACAAATCCCCCCTTACCAAGCAGACTTCCCATGAATAGCATTCCAGCCGTGGCCGTCACACTTACTCTGAATACAAGACCACATTAGCACACGTGTCTTTCTTTTATTCTTATTAAGACGACGAAATGTAATTTGTGAGAGATTTGGCTGCTCTTTCTAGCAGGTTTTCTGGAACGACCGCACAGATACGCCTTTGGCTGTTTTGTGTCGATATGTGGCTATGTGCATGGGGAGGTGCAGCGTGGCATGGTGCTATGAGAAAGGTGAAGGACATAGAAACACTGTGAGTCGTTTCTTCACCATCAAACGTCATCAAAGTGTTTAATTCATCTCAACCTGTCCAGTGAAACATCTCTCTCCGTCTCTCCCCATATATATATATATACATACATATATATATATATATATATATATATATATATATATATATATATATATATATATATATATATATATATATATATACGTGATTAGGTGCATACATAGGTACGTGCATATATGTCTGCTGGATTTTCCTGTCGTAAACGACAGACGAGGCTCCCGCAATTCTTGGTTAACAACCTGCTCAGATGATTCGTTTATAATGATCAAATGTGTGTGCTTCACTCCCGCCATCAAATCGACATATATCCCCCACTACACACACATATATATATTAATACGTATATGTATGCATATATATATATATATATATATATATATATATATATATATATATATATATATGTCTGTATTCATCTATCCATCTAAATACATATATTTACATAAAATGAAAGCAATTAGCTATACTACTACTACTACTACTACTACAATATTAAGCCGAAAATCCTGCTAACGTTTGTCAATTAACATTAAATTATCGACGTCTTAAAACCACTTGGAATCGACCCCCAACGGGGGTGATTCCCCTGCTTAGAACATACCCCACCACCATCTCATCTTCTCTGGAAACATTTCTTTTGGTCACCACCACCACCACCACAACAATAACAACAGCAACCACCAGTACAACAACAACAACCACCACTACCACCACCACTATCACCACCACCACCACCCCTACAACCAACGCCATACCCATCAACAAAACTAACAATAATACAACCATTGCCAATACCACCAGCAGCACAGCAACGAAACAAGCAATACCGCCGCCGCCGCCGCCGCCGCAACCACCACCACCACAACCACTACCAGCACCACTACTACGACTACCACCACCCCAAACACCACAACTAGGACTACAACCAAGACCACTACCACCTCTGTCATCACAAGTAAGCCTACCACCACCGAACCCATCACTACCACTACATCCACCATAACTACCATAACCACCACCACCACCACCACCAATACCGAACGACCGCCATCACCAACAGCAACAACAGCAACAATATCCCAACCACCACTACCGAAGCCACATCACTATTACAATCCTCCGTACCATCGACACCACCACACTTCAACCCCACTGTCGCCCCCCCCCCTCAACACAGCCCTAGATTTCTAATTAAGAAGCAGCAGAAAAAAGGGTATTGCTCTTTGTTTTCGTTCTAAATAGATTGACAGGATTTTCCACCTGTGTCACTCATCCTCACCTTCACTCACACTCACTCTCTTACTTACACTCACACTCCTTGATCACTCACGCTCCTTGCTGTACTTTACTGTTAGAGCGACGCTGCCTGAAGGATTTACTTTAGTAAAGCAGCTGCTGGTGGCGGTGGTGGTGGTGTTGGTGATGGTAGTAGTAGTGGTGATGGTGGTGGTGGTGGTGGTGGTGGTAGTAGTAAAAGTAGTGGTGGCGATGGTGGTAGTAATAGTAGTGAAGGTGGTAGACACAGTTGTGAAGGTGGTGTTGGCGGTGCTAGAGGTGGTGGTGTTAGAAAGGGAGGAGAGGAGTTGTTTCATTATTACCTCCACCTTAGCGAATGCGGACGTATTGTTTTCAGTCGTAATTGTTTGTTTGTTTGTCCATGGACAAGATATCTCAAGAACCACTGGATGGATTCAGATGAAACTTTCAGGAATGTTTGGCCTCGTGACTGGCACGAACTGATTAGATTTTGCGATTTTGCGATCAATCTCGCAACCAGGGTCCGCCACTAACAACCTTTCGAAAAAACAGAACCCACCACTTCTACCACCAACGTCCCAGCCGCCATCAACATCATCATCACTACTACCACCACCAACACAACTACCACCACTACAACCACCACCACTGCCATCACCATCGCTATTATTACCGTCACCAATACAACCACTACTACTTCGCCACAGCAACTATCACCTCCACTTCCTCCACCAATATCAAACATCACCACGCTGACTCCGTCACCACTCCCACTACAACCACTGCTACCATCCTCAATGTTACCAGTGCCTGTTCTACCGCAACCACTACCACAAACGCCATCACATCCACCACTACCACCAACACAATCGCCACTTCTACATCCACCACCACATCCACCACCACGTCAGCCACCACCTAAATCGTCACTACTACCACTGCAACCACCACTGCCACCATCACCACCAAAAAATAACACCACCACCATCACAGTCGCTACCACTTCCACTACCTCCTCAACCACAGCAACCGCCACTACCACCATCAGCATCACTATCATCAAGAACAACAAGCATCATTACCGCTTCCTACCACTACCACCCAACGAGGGTGACTCGGTACCTCCTTATGGCGGTGCAAGATAAATTTCTCCCACCTAATCTGCCAACACGACTTATCATAGCAGGATCGACGGTCTCTGCGTAAAATAATTTCTCATTGGGGCTGCATGCAGTCAATATTATGCAGATCTTGGGTGAATCATTTCCTAAAAAAAATTCAAATCCTATGGTATGATATTTTGAAAGAACATAGAAATTATACAGCTTCCAGTGCCTGAAATCAACCGAAGAAAAATATATAAAAAGGAGAAAGGAAAATTGAAGAAAGAAAAAAATGTTACTCAAAAAACGTCATTATAGATTCATTTAATTTAATTTCAAATGTCAAAACAAAAGCTAAATCAGATTGGTGTATTGTAGAAGCTTTCAAATCGATATTAACTTTGGTATTTCTAGTATATTTTCATTGACTTCAAAATATCTTAATGATTATAGCATTTCTTTTCGTTCAATTGTTAAGCAATTTTAAAATTTGTTTCGATTAAGATGAACAAGAATATTCCTGTCTTTCTTCCATCGCTTGAAATAGATGGACACATCTTAATAATAATAATAATAATAATAATAATAATAATAATAATAATAATAATAATAATAATGATGATGATGATGATAATAATAATAATAATAATAATAATAATAATTCAGACAAATACATAACAAAAACACCAGGACTTACAAATATATATAACATACAGAAAATTGCACTACTGGGTACTGCACACATTCTACGCAAAACACTTTCAATACAGTAAACATAAGAGCACCACAGCAAACCACAGCACATACCCAAGGCGCACAGAGCTGCGCTCGGTAGTGAAGTGAAAGCACGTTATAAAAATAAAACTACTGAATAATAATAATAATAATAATAATAGAAAAGTGCCATTTGTTATCTCGTGAATGATATTTTGACATCTCGTGTGTCTTCAACTGGTTCAAAAAATAAATTTGTCAAACTACTTCATTTTGGTTAATATAGAAAGGTTTGAGGTAACTCCTGAAGATATAGATAACAACTGGCACTCTTCTTTTAATTTTAACTCTATATCTTCAGGAGTTACCTCAATCCTTTCTATATTAACCAAAATGAAGTAGATTGACAAATTTATTTATTTTTTGAACCAGCTGAAGGTACACGAGATGTCGAAATATCGTTCACTAGATAACAAATGGCACTCTTCTTTTAATTTTTATTTTAATGATGATAATAATAATAATAATAATAATAATAATAATAATAATAATAATAATAATAATAATAATAATAATGATGATGATAATAATAATAATAATAATAATAATAATAATAATAATAATAATAATAATAATAATAAATGCC
>NC_142948.1:25340351-25357851 GCF_046866305.1 Octopus bimaculoides | reverse complement strand
TTATTCTTTTCACACAGAAAAATATATGGAAATTACCCTGGCCACTCACCACAAGATAAGCCCCCCTCATCATTCTACGTCTGAAATCAATAGTAAATCGCTATTCAAATCAGATACAAACTTGAAACTAGTAATTGAAATGGTTTCACAAATTTCCACATAGTGAGCTGGCAGAAACGTTAGCACGCCGGGCGAAATGCTTAGCCGTATTTCGTCTGCCACTGCGTTCTGAGTTCAAATTCCGCCGAGGTCGACTTTGCCTTTCATCTTTTCGGGGTCGATAAATTAAGTACCATTTACGCACTGGGGTCGATATAATCGACTTAATCCGTTTGTCTGTCCTTGTTTGTCCCCTCTGTGTGTAGCCCCTTGTGGGCAGTAAAGAAATAGGTATTTCGTCTGCCGTTACGTTCTGCCGAGGTCGACTTTGCCTTTCATCCTTTCGGTGTAGATAAATTAAGTACCAGTTACACACTGGGGTCGATCTAATCGACTGGCCCCTCTCCCAAAATTTCGGGCCTTGTGCCTTGCGTAGAAAAGAATAACTTTAACCCGTTTAAATCTTAATGGTCGAATGAAAAACGTATATCTAGAAGTGGATGGTCCCAAAATCTGGAAATTGGAAGGACCGATTATTTGAAAACTTCTACAATAGCAATAGATGAACACGTAATTTAGCCCCAGCTAGATAATAATAAATTAGACCTTTAATGAAAGCTATTACGGATGTGTCTACGACCATCCAGTTTTATTTCAGGTTTAATGTGCCTAGGAATATAGTATCTATTATGTCGACTATTTTTCGACATGAAACTATGTGATTTTAAGGAGAAACCGGAGAGTCTCTTCAGAAAAAAGAATATATTTCAATAGTGATATATTGCATAGAAGTTTCAGCCCAATATATCATGATTGATACTCAGAAACACTATTATACACTCATGAACTCCACCCAGCGTATTGTGTTCTATACTACGTTTGCACAATGTAAAATTTTGTCTTTGTATTTAGTTTGGAAGATTCTTTATGTGAATTCGTATATTGAAGCATATTTTGCTGTGTCTTGGGAGAGTCATACGGTTTTAATGCCTTATTGATTAACACACACACACCGGTTCAATTTCCTCTCATTATTTTTCTTTCTTAAAATTTTCGTTGCTTCTTGCAACCTCTTCAGTCGTCGTTCACTCTGTCTGTTATCGGAGCTACGTTTTTTTTATTTGTTTGTGCGCATGTGTGTGCGTCGGTGTGCATGTGCATACACATATGTATGTATGTATGTATGTATGTATGTATGTACGTATGTATGTATGTATGCGTGTGTATGCGCGTATGCATATATATATATATATATGCATGCGTGTGTGTACGTTTGTATGTATATATTCTGCATATTCATGCGTTTGTGTGTGCATGTTAGCGTGTTTGTACGTGTGTGTGTATGTGTTTGTATGACTATGTACATGCATTTGTTATGTATGGATGTGTTTCCATATGTCTTCTTGTGTGTATGTGGTAATGTGTTTCCCTCTCCTTTTGTGTGTGTATGTGTGTGTGCTTGTCTGTCCGTATTACCTATCTACCCATCTCCCTACTTATCTATGTTTGCTTACATACCCATTTACCTACCTACATATATACATGCATACATATATATATATATATATATATATATATATATATATATATATATATATATATATATATATATATATATGTATATTTATATATATATATTCGCCTACATAACAGCCTACTAACAAATCTACCTGGGTATGTATAAACTGTGGATATTGGAGTATCACTAGCTTCTATGTGTATCTCCTATTTAGTAAGGGGAATGCTTTATTTTTGAGGAAGTACTCCTGTATTTGTCTGAGTGCTGGGTACTTCGGGTGCTTGGATAAAATGCGTATGTCAAGTCGACCCAGTGTAACTCCATGTTGGTCTTTGGCATGTTGGTAGAGTATGGAGGACAGTTTTTTTCGTCATATTGTCTCAAGTGTTCATGACATACATTGGTGAGACAGCTAGAAGCATTGAAGAGAGATAGATTAAATGTACATTTGAGACAATATTACGACAAAATACAGTCCTCCACACTCTACCAACATGCCAAAACCAGCATGGAGTCACACTGGGTCGACTTGACACGCACTGGTTATATGTAAATTTTAATTCAATAAGCGAGTTGAGCAGTTGGCAATTAGGTGGAATCTATGAATAGGTTTCGACAAACATTGAACTGCAAAGACAATTATGGCCAAGTCAGGAACGAAACGAAAATTTTTACTTTTTCCCGTAATGGAGGACATGAAATAGTGTGGCGGTGTGCATAATATTATCCATCGTTCAAATGTATAGAGCATCTAGAACTTTATAAGTACACACACACACACACACACACACACACACACACACATATATATATATATATATATATATATATATATATATATATATATATATATATATATATATATATATATATATATATATATATATATATAAGACGGCGAGCTGGCAGAAATTTTTAGCACGCCAGGCGAAATGCTTAGCAGTATTTCGTCTGCCGTTACATTCTGAGTTCAAATTCCGCCGAAGTCGACTTTGCCTTTCATCCTTTCAGGGTCGATTAAATAAGTACCAGTTACGCACTGTGGTCGATGTAATCGACTTAATCCGTTTGTCTGTCCTTGTTTGTCCCCTTTGTGTGTGTAGCCCCTTGTGGGTTGTAAAGAAATAACACATACACATATATATTATTTATATTATTTTCTTCTGCCTCTTCCCAGGTTTTCCGGGACATTCGTCTAATACCTGAAGAATGAAAATATGTCCGAAACGTTATAAATTTTACTCTTTCCATTCTATGCGACTTCATTGGGCGTCAACATAACAATATTGATCGTAAGCGTCTCTCGTATACTTTGATATTTGTTTTTGCTTTCTGCTAATTTCAACATACAACTACGTATACACACGTGCGCACACACGTACACACATATTATTTATATCTATCTGTCTATTCAATTATCTATCTGCTTTTCTGTCTGTCTGTTTCTCTGTGTGCCTGCCTATCTATCTATCTATATATCTGTGTGCTTGTGTGTTTGTGTGTGTGTGTGTGTGTGTGTGTGTGTGTGTGTATGTGTGTGTGTGTTTGCTCTATATATGCATGAATACATGTACGTATCTATCAAACAATCTCTCTCTCTCTCGCTACACACTCATACACACACACACATAAATATGTATGTATATATATATATGTTTGTATGTATGTAAGTATTATGTGTATGTATGTGTGTATCTATGTATGTATAGTCACATGCCTTTCATCATTGTGTGTGTGTACGTGTATATGAGGTGGGGCCGATTGCAAATATGTATCACGTTTAATAATCTGAGGAACAAACAGGGGGACACAAAACGGGAACGTCGTTGTACACCACATTTTTCCTGCACACCTTTCACATATATCACCCCTTACCAACACAATTTCATTTGAATGCTTCACAAAGTCATAAACCCCAAATCCACAACATTTCTGACAGGCCAATATTGTTTGTAACTTGTATCACCTGGTTCCTCGTTCGATCTTGTCTAAATCTTTGTTAAAATCAATGTTTACGCCAGCCTAGGCATCCTTTGATGCACATATTAAGAATCTTCAGAAATTTCTGGTGTTATTCTTCCGGGTGTCGTTTTAGACATTAAGAATGACAACATAGAAGTTCCCTCGTTGTTGTTGATGATGATGATGATGATGATGATGATGATGATGATGATGATGACGACGACGACGACGACGACGATGACGATAATGGTGATGACGACGACGATGGCGGCGATGACGACGATGACGACGACGACGATGACGACGACGACGATGATGATGATGATGATGACGTGATGATGCTAGTGGTGGTGGTGGTGGTGGTGGTGGTCGATGGCAGTGATTGTGGTGGTAGTAGTGTTGCTGCTGTTGCTGCAGTTGTTGATGTTGTTGTTAGTAGTAGTGGTGGTGATGGTGGTGGTGGTAGTGTTTGTGGTGGTGGCGGGGATAGTGAAGCTGATGAAAATGATGATGATGACCTTCGACGATGGAAATGACGTCAAAATTGTTGTTGTCATTCTTATAGCTGATGTTCAAATCCTAATCAGCTCCGAACGATCAGACACACGAACGTGGATTCCGTCCCGTTGTATTTCTCTTTCAAGACTGTGTTCCCCCATGCACTTCATAATCCAATGTGTTCTAACGAATTCCGTTCCTGTATTGCAGCATTAAATGGTGTGATTTGAGGGAAATATCGCTGCTATTTCACGCAAGTCAAGCTACAATGTAAAAGATCCCATAATTCGAACGACCCTCACCACCACCACCACCGCCGCCACTACCACCACCACAACCACCACCACCACCACCACCGCCGCCACAACCACCACCACAACCACCACCACCACCACCACCGCCGCCACTACCACCACCACAACCACCACCACCACCACCACCACCGCCACTACCACCACCACAACCACCACCACCACCACCACCACCGCCGCCACAACCACCACCACCACCATGCTAATTTTGGTGTAGTACAGAGAGTAATGGACAGCAGAGTAGATAACATGTCGAATGGGCAACTACGAGATCGCTGGTTCGTATCATCTGGCCGGCACTGGAATGTATCCAAAGATGAAGTATTCACACATGCACACTCCACAGAGCTATAAACTTTAAACTTTAAAACATCTCGGCCATTTTATATATATATATATATATATATATATATATATATATATATATGCATACATATATATATATATATATATGCATACATACTACATGCATATACACATATATATGTATATATGTATGTATGTACAGATGGATATGTGTGTGTGTGTGTCTTTCTGTTATATTTTTCTGAAAGGTGAAACACGTTAACATTTTAACGATGATAAAAGAAAAAGCACCATCATCATCATCATCGTCATCGTCCTCATCATCGTCATCACAATTAACATCATCATCATCTTCGTCTCTGTCGCTGTCTTTTTCCTCCTCCTCCTCCTCCTCCTCCTCCTCTTCTCACCCCTTCCTCCTTCTCTCCCCCGTCGTGTTTCTCTTGCACCTCGGAGTTCTTGTCGGCCCCCCCACCCTCCTCCTACGCCTACTCCTTTCCTCCTCCTACTCCTCATTCTCTACGTGCTCCACCTTCCTAATCACACCATCACCACCATCATCATCATCAATAGCTACAGCATCGCCACCATCATCATCATCGTCATCATCATCATCATCATCATCATCATCATCAACGTCATCATCATCATCATCATCATCATCATCATCATCATCATCGTCATCACCATCATCATCACCACCACCATCATCATCATCATCATCATCACCATCATTATCATCATTATAGATATCATCTCTATCGTAAAGTGCTCACCCGTTCATTTATATTTTTTTATCGTTCAACGTTGATTATAGATTCCTCTAACTACAAGCGCGCGCGCGAGCGAGCGCGTGTTTATACGTGTATGTATGCATGCATGCATGCAACCATGTATGTATGTATGTATGTATGCATATATGTATGTATAAACACGCGCGCACGCATACACGCACATGCATTTAGAAATAACACAAACTTTTCTAAACACATGTGTATAAACACACGCACACCCCATATTTTACATGTGTATAACTATCCATCTATCCATCTATCTATCTATATTTATCTATCAATATATATATATATATCTGTGTGTGCACGCGAGTGTTTACATTTATATATTTATTTATTTATTTGTTATCCATATTAATGGTTATTTTAATCTCTCTGTCGTTTTCACTGTTGCAACGTTGTTGTTGTTGTTGTTGTTGTATTTGTTTAGATATTGTTTCGTGTTATTATTATTATTAACATTACTAGTTTTATTTTCGCTCTCACCACCCTTTATCGTTATTACCATCACTATTATTATTATCATCATCATCATTATTATTATTATTATCATTATTATTATTATTATTATTATTATTATTATTATTATTATGTTAGAAACAACGACAACAATTATTATTATTGTTCTTATTATTTATATAGATTTTATTATTTTCGGTATTATTATCATTTTATTACTACTACTACTACTACTACTACTACTACTACTACTACTACTACTACTACCATTTATATTATTACTACAATTATTATTATTATTATTATTATTATTATTATTATTATTATTATTGTTATTATTATTATTTTAATTATTATTATTATTATTATTGTTTCGTTTTTCTTCTTTTCTATTTTTATTTTTTTTTAATTCAATTTCACCAATGTGGGAGCAGAGGCTTGCAAGGTGTAAGTTCTGGGGCAGGGCCTGAGACAAATGCCAACTTGGTATTTTGATCAAGTCACAACCTTTAAAGACAACTCTGTACTCAGTTTGGCCTTCAGACGCCACACCAGACCGACCGAGCAAAAGACAAGGACGTTCACAGGTTTAAATGTCATAATCGTAACACAGCCACTACCCCCCCACCACCCACCACCTTGTTACCCTCACCTCACCCCTATTCTACACTCCCCCCAACCACCACCACCACCATCACCACTACCATCAACCAACCAACCAACCACTAGCACCACCACCACCACCACCACCACCACCACCTTGACGGTTTGGTTATTGTCTATATCTCTCGACCATTTATTTTTTTTTCCTTTGCAACCCTTTCAGTTGTCACTTACATACGCGAGGCTTATGTTGCAAGCAACACTAAAATATGAACATCTCATGTAATATATATATACATATCTATATATACATATTTATAAACATGTATATACATACATGGAAGCGAGTATATGTATATATGTATATATATATATGCAATGTATTTCTAGTTTCTCTTTCTTTCATTCTGTCTTTCTCCCTCTCTCTCTCCCCGTTTAGATAGCTGAATGCACATGCAATATATATACATAAATATACATACATATATATATATACATACAGGAAAAATGGAAGGAAGCTCTTCACTTTTCATATCTGGTTGCAGTTACGAAAGAGGAAGCATATATATTGCTGCTGTATCCATCAGAGATAGGTGTATATATGTACATATATATATATATATATATATATATATATATATATATATATATATATATATATATATATATATACATACATATGTTATATATATATATATATATATATATATGTGCATATATATATATATATATATATATATATATATATATATATATATATATATATATATATACGTATGTATATATGTATATACATATGTATATATATGATGTATATGTGTTGATGCATGTATACGTTTGTGAGTAAATGCATATAATTTCACGCTGCGTCAATGTGCCTCTTTCATGAATCTCATGAAAGAAAAGCAGACATGACAAGATGTTGGACTAGCCCTCCCTATCCCACCCCACCCCCAACAACAGAGGAAACACTACTAAACTGCCTGTGTCGATATGACAATGGATATTTTACAACTGTCCAGTTTCAAGAACGTTTCAAAGATGTTTCCAAGCTGCCTGCACCTGTAAGAACCAAGACAGATACAACAGACAGAAGCTCTGTTTTGAAACGTGGGGCTGGAGCACTTCTTACAAGAATGGCGGTATGTTGTGAGGTCTAATGTACCTCAAGCGCACGGAAACTATTTTAAAAAATATGTCGTACAAAATAAGTTTTGTTCATTTTCAACTTGGATTATCTGGCTTCAAAATGACGTTATATTTCTTCACGCATATACAGCGGAAACGCATATACAGTGGAAACCATATTTCAAAATGAAACAACCTTGAGATGCTTTACAATGGTCACTTCAGACTGGAGAAAATTTAAGAATTCTGCATGTATTATCGTAGCTTAAACTCTTAAGATGGATTTCTTAAAAAAAAAAGACAAACCCGGATGTGTTATGTGCCTTGTATAACGTTCTCTGTCTTGGACAAACTGACTCGATGGAAGACTACGGTTTGTAGTCCACACTTATAATGACACCCGAAATACCAAATTACGTTTCTCTCACTCTCTCTCTCTCTCTCTATCTCTCTCTCTCTATCTCTCTCTCTCTCTCTCTCTCTCTGTACACACACACACACACACACACACATATATATATATATTTATATATACTCACACACAGACATACATATAAATTCATACATATATACGTATACACAACTTATTTTGTTTTACAACACCAAAATAAGTCATACAAATACACCAAACTTAAACATAAATTTTGTATGTCTAAGATATACACACCATAAGCAAAAAATGGAATCTTCCAAAGGTTTGAAAATCAACCTCTGCTACCAACATCAAAAATAAAAATGTAAAGTAAAAACCAAAACAGCATATAATAAGCGAAATATCCTGGATTTATTTTTTGAAACCCAAAAATATTCCTTCTGTGAAATCTTTCACCAAAAATAATTCTAATAATTCTTCAGAGGATTTCTTTAATGCCAGTGGATTATTTAGCAAGATTATTCAGTGGGTTCTTTACTTGTAAAGCCATTTCGAACATCGTTTTTCTGCTTTGCGAATGTGAAAGTGAATTATTGTAACATTTTTCTGCGGATACCTTTCTATGAATGTCTCTCGCCGGAATCTCCAATAAATATGCCACTGGAGATTTTATTACACACACACACACACACACACACACAAACATATATACATACATATGCACGTACGTATATATATATATATATATATATATATATATATATATGTAACTTCCGCTGGGAATATTTCCAGTGGAACTTTGCTAAAATTCCTCTGTGGTCAATTACTGATATTGTCGGCAGAACCATTTACCAGAAAATGTTTTCATCTGTTGGTTCCTTAACGAATCTATTGCAGGAGCCTGGAGTCTTTTACTAAATCTTTCGTTGAATTAGATTTTCTCGGGAAATTCTTCAATAGATATTTCCCTCCCCAAGAAATGCTTTACCAATTCTTTAATAATATTCGTTTTTCAAAAACGCCATTGGATTATCTACCTGTGTCTTTTTATTTTCACCGGAAGTAACCAATTTCTTGAAGTGATCAGCTGTATTTCAGGAACCGTTCATGGATACGGGAAGTACATCAAAACTAAGGATTACTAATGTTTGTGTGGAGATATTTCATCAGTCTGTGAAACAAAGGATACAATGGAACCTGTCATGCATATTTCTACAAGAGATATTTCAGGATTTCGTGTTTATCAACGACAGGGGAGATAACTATCAACTATTGTTTTGTTTGCTTTCTTTTGTTATTATTGTTGTTGCTATTGTTGTAGTTGTTAATGTTGTTGCTGCTAGAAATTATCACCTTGGTCACATTCTTTATAGCCACCACCGCCACCAACACCACCACTCTCTCTACTACCATTGCTAATACCATCACCATCAACAACAACACCACCACAGTACCACTTCTAACCACCCACACCAACACCATCACTACCACTACCACTACTACCATCACCTCCACCACTTTCCTTGTCACTGCTAACACTTCTACCACCACAATCACCACCATTGAACCACCAATACCTACCGTGACCACCACAAACACCGCCATCACCATGACCATTACCACCACCACCTATCATTACCACTACAACTGTTACCATTCCCGCTGCTACCACTACCACCACTGACAACGCTAGCACCACCACATTATTACCAACAACATCAGCACAATTATTGTCCCTACCATCGACGCAGCTACCTCCGCAACAACACTTACACCCCACACCGATTCCATAAATACTGCAACCACCACATTCACGACCACTACTTTCCATAAAAAATCGCAATCATCATCACCATCGCCATCACCAACACCATAACTACTACCACCTTCATAGACACACTGTTAACACCACCATCAAGTACTATTATCACTACTACTACTACTACTACTACTACTACTACTACTACTACTACAGACTACAAACTACTACTACTACTACTACTACTACTACTACTACTACTACTACTACTACCATGACCACCGCCGCTACTCCCATCTCACCTTTAGCATTGTCTGCAATTTCTGCCATTCTGTACACAACCTGATCACCCGCAGAGGCAGCAGCATGGTCGTGTCCCTTGCCCTTTGTTGATATGACTGAGCTCTCAACAACACCGCGACCCGGAAGTGCTACATAAGTGAAAGAGTGCAAGGCTGAGACGTGCTTAGTATTATAGCAAGAGAGGCCACGAGGTCAGTTAAGGGAGTCATCAACGATGAAACAACGAGCAATGAAACCATATGGACTTACTTATATAACATTTGCGAAACACACATGAGTTCTATAAGCATTAAAAGGGTCACACAATATGGGTTTATTGGGCTTATTGTATACAATAGGCAATGCAAGGGACTCACACATCTGTTTGGACATTGTAGTTCATTCTGTGACTGATAACAAGGTTTTTCTCTATAAGACCAGCAGTATACAAGCCCTCGTTAACATTAAAGGGTTAGAGCATTAACGGTCACATAATATCGATTTACTACATACAGTAGGCAATGCAAGGGACTTACATACTACTTTGAACACTGTATTTCCTTCTTTACATGTCAGATACCACGGTTTTTATCTGTAAGACGAGCAGTATACAAGCCCTTTTTCCCCTTAAAGGGTTAAATTCTATGGATTTTTTTCTAAATAGCAAATGATACAAGGTCACCACTACATGCGTTTTTGCAATTTTTGTTTGTAATATATCAGTCGAATAACTTAACTATATAAGACATGTTCAACAGACTCACACATATGCATGTTTACAGTATGTAACAGTTGATGCAAGAAAATTAACATTGCTTTCAGTTTCAAACATCATACCCCATTCTCCCTCTCTCTCCCTCTCTCTCCCTCTCTCTCCCTCTCTCCTCGTCTCTCTCTCTTTCTCTTTCTCCCATCTCTCTTCCTCTCTCACCCACACTCTCTCTCATATGCACGGATTTACGAAACAAGGAGTATCCCACAGAACAATTTTTTGTTTTAATACATATGAGAGTAATAGAAATTACTAAATGGATTTGTTACAGAAAAGTGTATCTGCAAAGTAGCAACGTTTGCATTTTCAATACAGTCTGACCCCAACCCAAAAAAAAAAAAAATTAAACAAAGCAACAGCATTCAACTTCAACCACGTGATTCTACATAAGATCTCTATGCACAGAAAATATGTAGAACATATTGTTTTCCTCGTGGCAAACGTCTTCATTTCAACTATGTGATGCTACATGGAATTGCTCCTTACAGACGACGAAAGACTATGGAGTACATTGGAGGTTATTAACAACAGTAAACTTAAACTTAAGAACCTAATGAATAATAAGATTAAACGTATTTTCTATACGTTGTCTTACACCCACACACACTCACACGCAATACCATACGCATACGCATGCATGTACTTAAATGGCCTTTCGACTGTGAACGACAAAAGCTATGAAGTACCTTGGAGTAGCTTGCTGTATCTTGAACTTGGAAGCCATATGAATTTATATTGAATTGCAGGTGGAGGAAACTTCAAATTCGAATGGTCTTTATATTGCCTTCGTTCTGGTAAACAGGTTCTTAACCACGTGGAGCTTTGTGGAATGTCTATGTGCTGAAGAATTCATAGATTGCATAGGAACATGGTCATCATGGCGAATGTATTTTCAACCAAAGTCACGTGATGCAACGTGGAATCTCAGAGTACAGACAAATCTCTAATGTACACTGAATTATCTTCGTTAACATAGCAGATATATGTGTTTTCAATCACGTGATGCAACATGGAATAGCTGTGGACAGAAAAATCACTAGAATATATGGAAGTATTTTCGTTATTACAGATATATATTCGACATCAAACATGTGGTGCTACCTAGGATCGTTGTGAACAGAAAGAAAATATAAAACAGAATAGTTTTTATCATGGTAGTAATACAGTGAGTTCGAATCCATGGAAGTTTACCTTGATTCTGGCAAACATAACAGAGACATGGAGTAACTGAGTACAACCTAGAGAATAAAAGACGCGCAGTCTCATGGATTACCTTGATGCAGGTAACTATAACATCATACGGATTAATTGAATACAATCAAGTCAGGTAGGCACAGGTGTCAGCGCATGAAGTATCTAAGTACAACCAAGAGAGAAACAAGAGCACAATTCCATAGCTTTTGCTCTAGCATTGGCAAATATGACATTATTTGGAGTAGCTAAATGCAACCAATAGAAAAGAGAAGAAAAGATAGAGAGAGAGGGAAAGAGAGATAAATAACTTGTGACTGAAAGTACCTTCAGATGGGCACACGTCTCTCAATAGAATAACTAAATATAATGAAAGGAGAAATAGAAGTGCAACCTTGTGGATTGGCAAACATGATGTTCATCGAATAAATAAGTAAAGCCAATAGAAAGAGAGAGAGAGAAAGAGAAAGAGTTGTGATCATAAGCGTGGATTACCTTACCTCATGCGCTTCCCTTTGGTATATTTAAGTACAACCAAGAGAGAAAAATAGAACTACGATTTCATGAATTTTTCTTCTGACACTGACAAATGTGACATCTACGAGTATCTAAGAGTAACCAGCAAGGAGAAGAAAACAGAAAGAGAATATGAGATAAATAATGTGTGACTCAAAACATGAGCTGCATTTGCAGAAGAACGTCTCGCTATGATGTAACTAAATACAACAGGGAGAAAAAACGGCCATAATGCCTCGTGGATTTTACCCTATGGCAAATTTTACACTCACGTGGAGTAACTAAATGCAACAAATGGAGAAGAAATAACCTGAGACCAAAAGCATTGTTTACTTTTACCTGGGCATACGTGTCTCCCTTGGGTTTATTTAAGTACAATCCGGCGAAAATTTGGAGTATGATCGCGTGGATTTTACCCTGGTATTGAGAAATATGTAAATCTATAGAGAGAGAGAATGTGAGATAAATAACGCGTGACTAAAATCGTGGATTATCTTGATACGGATACATGTTTCTTTATGGATTATCTAAGTATAAAACAAGAGAAAAACAAGAGTATGACCTCCTGGATTCTACCCAGATATTGGCAAATGTGATACCAACATGGAGTAACTAAATGGAACCAAACGAGGAGTATGAGAGAGAAATAACGTGTGGCCAATTGTGTGCATTACCTTGAAACGGTCGCACGTGTCTCCCTATGGTTTATCTAATTAGAAGCAAGGAAGAAACAGGAGTACTATCTCGTGGATTACATTGAGAATAGCAAATGAGGCACTACACGGATTAGTTTAATACCATCAAGAGTGAAAAGGAGAAAGAGGAAGAGAGAGAGGGAGTACAAATGCATGGATTACCCTGACATCAGCAGTTTTACGTTATGGAGTACATTGGTGCAAGTACAAAGGTAAGAAAAGCATATTAGCATAAAGTACCTTGAACTTGGCGCACGTGTGACGATGGCATGCTCCCACTACATGGGGTTAAATTAGAAAAGAGAAAGAGAGAGAGAAAGGGAGAAAGTAAGAGAGGGTGTGAGAGAGGGAAAGAGAGAGGTGAGAGAAATGGAGAGAGAGTGAGAGAGAGAGAGAGACAGAGAAAGAGGAGAGAAAAAGAGGAGAGAGAAAGAGTGAGAGAAGAGACAGAGAGGAAAAGTTTGACTTGAAGAATGAGGGAGAGACTGAACCAGAGAGAGAGATATTGTTCCAGAGGGGAGATGTGTGTGTGTGTGTGTGTGTGTGTGTGTGAGAGAGAGAGAGAGAGAGAGAGAGAAGTTTCAGAGAAAGATTTGAAGTGAAAGAGGAGTGTCCTAGAGAGAAAGTCTTAATTGTCAAAGAGAGAGAGGGAGAAAGAGAGTGAATCTAAGAGTAAGAGTCATTGAGAGAGGGAGAAAGATGACATGAGATAGAGAGAAAGAGAGAGAGAGAGAGAGAGAAGGGTGAAGCAGCGATATATTATGAAAGCCTACGAGTCAGGGAGGGAGAGAGAGAGAGAGAGAGAGAGAGAGAGAGAGAGAGTCGAAGAGTCAAAGAGAAAGAGAGCCTCGGAGAAAGTCTAAAGGACAGAGTCAAAGAGAAATGGAGAGAGAGAAAAAAAGCATGAAAGAGAGGGAGGGGGAGGAAGGGAGGGAGTCAGTGAGAGTCAGTGAGTCTGAGAGTGATGGATGGAGAGATAGAGAGAGAGACAGTACAAAAGAGATTCTAAGAGGGAGAAACCCTGCGAGAGATAGATAGAGAGAAAGAGAGAGAGAGAGAGAGTAAGAGAGAGAGAGAGAGAGAGAGAGAGAGAGACGGCAGTAACCTTGACCTTGCTACACGAGTTGTGACACCTAAATGACAACAACACATGATGCCGTGTATGGAGAGGAGAGGCCACAGACTGGCCTGGATCACACTGACCTCGGCACACGTGTAACTCGTACACACGCACACTTGCATACAACATACACAAACAATTGCACATACACATAAACGTTATATGCACATTACACATGTACACTATCAACGATGACAGGCGTCTACTCGGTCGCCTGACACGCTAGAAATACCAGTCAAATGTTTCTTAAATCCACACCTTGTTGTCTTAAATATGGGATCGTCACCGAAGGAATACCTTTAAATATTGACAATAATAAGGTTTGCCCCTTCAGAGCTTACTAAGGACTTAAACAACCATAACAACAACAATAACAAACAGTTCAATATATATAAATGCGTTCAACTCTTCTGTCCTCTCTTGAACCATATGTGAGTATTTATAATTTAATTGCTTGGTTTTTGCATTTTTTTTAAAATTCACCCAATCCCCAGCTTGTATCGATAAATGAAGGTACCAGTGAAACACTGGGGTCGATGTAATCGACAACTCCCCTCTTCCCAAATTTCAGGCCTTGTGCATTTAGTAGAAAGGATTACTATCATTATTGTTAAGGCGGCGACCTGGCCGTACAAAATGGTTAGCGGCATTTCGTCCGTCTATACGTTCTGAGTTCAAATTCTGCTGCGGTCGACTTTATCTTTCTTTTTTTTTCTTTCGGGATTAATAAAAAAAGTACCAGTTGAGTATCAGGGTTGATGTAATCGATTTATCCCCTCCCCCGTCAAACTTCAGGCCTTGTGCCTAGAGTAGAAACGATTCTTTTTATTATTATTAAGGTTGCTAACTGGTAAAATCGTTAGCACGCTGGAGAAGTTGTTTGGTGATATTTCTTCTGTCTTTACGTTCTGATTTCAATTTCCGCTGAGGTCCACTTTGCTTTTCATCCATTCGGGGTCGATAAAATAAGTACCAGTTGAACACTGGGGTCGATGTAATCGACTTACCCCCTCCCCCTAGCTTGCTGGCTTTGTGCCAAAATTTGAAATTATTGTTGCTAAAGCGGCGAGCTGGCAGAATCGTTAGCATGCCGGGTGAAATGCTTAGCGGTATTTCGTCTGCGTTACGTTCTGAGTTCAAATTTCGCCGAGGTCGACTTTGCCTTTCATCTCTTCGTGGTCGATAAATTGAGTACCAGTTACGCACTGAGGTCGATATAATCGACTTAATCACTTTGTCCTTGTTTGTCTCCTCTATGTTTATCCCCTTGTGAACAATAAAGAAATAAGAATCGTTAGTACGCCGAACAAAATACTTCGTGGCATTTCGCCTGTCTTTGCGTTCTGAGTTCAAATTCCGTTGAAGTCGACTTTGCCTTTCATCCATTCAGGGTCGATAAAATAAGTAGTAATTGAGTACTGAGGTCAATGTAATCGCCTAGCGCCCTCTGCACTAAAATCGACTTCGCCTTTCATTCACCCAGGGTCGATAAAATAAGTTCCAGTGGTGCACCGGGGCCTCCGACCTTCAAAAGCTGCCTGGCCTCTGCCAGAATTTGAAATTAGTATCTCTTCGGACTCATTACGTCCGGTGTTCAGTTTTCACCTAAGTCAACTTTGCTTTCAACCTCTCTGGGTCGATGTAATCGACTTCTCGCTCCCATCAAAATTGCTGGCCTTGTGCCAGAATAAGGAACTATTGCTGCTTTTATCATTCTTATTTGAAAGGTGGATAAAAGAGAAAGTGGCGTGCACGTACGTTTGCATGTATGTATGTACGTATGTATACGTTTGTGTATATATATATATGTGTGTGTGTGTGTGTGTGTGTGTGTGCGCGCGTCTGTGTATACACACACACGCACACATACATGTACAGCATCTAGAGTTCCCCTCCCACCGCAAAATTTTCAAAATCATTGTTTTTGTTGTAATGTTTTTTGTTCTTTTGCTGTTATTGTTATTGTATTTGATGTTAATATTGCTCATGTCTTTATCGTCTTTATTTTATGACGTCATTGACACTTACTTAATCCTGTAATTCTATGTGGTGGGGTGGGCATGGAATTTTCGATCGCCGCAATCTTGTTCGTATTCTTTCTGTTATTCCCGATTTCTTGATCTGAATATTGCAGAACAATATATATATATATATATAAAGCTCGTCGAAACGCCGGTGTTAAAACGTGGGTAGCTGATGAAGTAGAATGTTCTCTATGTGGCTCGTGTGTTCTCGTCTACGTTTGTTTGCAATGTCCTGTACCCAGATATGCACCTATACATACAGGTGGATGTCGGTATGCACATACCTGTACGTATATATGCATATACTCATTTACTTTTGTTTATATATATATATATATATATATATATATATATATATATATATATATACATACATATGAATATATATATATTTAAGCTCGAAATAAGGAGTAATATAAAATACATGAAGTATATTTCACTCATTGGTAATGTCCTGTACTTGATGCATTATATGTGTGTGTGTGTGTATGTGTGTGTGTGTGTGTGTGTGTGTGTGTGTGTGTGTGTGTGTGTGTGTGTGTGTGTGTGTGTGTGTGTGTATAGTTATATATTTATCTTTTACTTGTTTTAGTCATTTGAAAGCGACCATGCTACGGTACAGCCATGACGAAAATTTTGAGTCGAATTAATTGATTCAAGAATTCATTAATTTTTTTTTTTAATGCACGAACTTATTCAATCTGTCTCTTTTGCCAAATCGCTAAGTTCTGAGAATATAAACACGCCAACATCGGTTGCCAGATGCTTGTGGGGGAACAAACACAAAGACACACACACACACACACACACATATATATATATATATATTTGCATACAACACGCTTCTTTCAGTTTCCGTTTATCAGATCTACTCACACGACTTTGATCAGCTCGAGGCTAGAGTAGAAGACACTTGCCCCAAAGTTGCCATGCAGTGGGATTGAACTCAGAGCCATGTGGTTAGGAAGTGAGCTTATATGTATATATACGTATTGCCATATGTCGTTGATGATACATTTACAGTTGTTCCATCAACTGAATTAACTTCTCCTGAATTAACTTTTACGTATATGTATACCCTTAACGTAA
>NC_142948.1:25335351-25337851 GCF_046866305.1 Octopus bimaculoides | reverse complement strand
ACAAGACTTCCCAGTGCATTCCGGTTAGCTACTTTGGGTTGTTACTGTGCCCTGAAATTTTCCGATGTCGAGGCGCGCAAATCCTTAATTGGTTAAATACAGATTAGCTCTGTTGAAAATATTGTTATTGTAGGATTTTAATGCCCTTCCTTCGATGCCGAGTTTCCATATCAATTGGGGCTAAGATGCAAATTCTCGTTCTCCCTAGTTTTAAACGAGTTTATATGTAGACTGAAATATTCTTTGAAGGTATTTATTAGTAGTGAACCTTCTTTTGAGCGTTTGGGTATCGCCCCAGGGACCAGTTTTGTGAAAAGGCGAGTTTCCTCGAGGAGAATAGTCGACTGATTTCAGCTGTTGTTAAAGATGCTGATGTGGGTTGTTTAGATGTGTGTTTCCGATTGTGGCTTTTGCTGGCGGAAGTGACGTTTTCTGGACAATAATGACTAACATTAACATGGTGTGCATTGAAGAGATTATTTTGGTTGCGGTTGCGGGAAATACTGCTTTACAAGGGATAAATAATTCATGACTACATTCCTGGAGACTATTAATTATGAGGATGTTAAGCCAGAAAATATGTCTTCCATTCAATTTTGTGTTTTTATATAAGTGAACGTGTGTGGGTATGTATATATACGAGTCGAAGGCTTTGGTACTGTGCATCACTTCTTAGCGTAACAAACGTGCGCGTGCGCGCACACACACACACACACATATATATAGAGAGAGAGAAAGAGGGAGGAAAAGGGATAGATAGACAGATACGCACAAATATATCTACACATAAGAATTCGTTGCTGGGCAGTTTGGTTTCATGGTAAAACACTTGACATGTAATCACAGAGATGTGAGTTCGAGTCTCATGGCTGGCCAGTAACGTATTTTTCTGAATTATATGGACAATTTATCCTGATCACGCTATTTATAGCATTATCAAGCGTTTGAGAAAAAAAAATTTATTTCTGTATCTTACAATACATCTCAACGCTTCTAAAAAAAAAACTTTGTTTACTTTCATCGTAAAAGTTGAATATATATTTATGTATATATATGTATATATATCTATCTCTCTCTCTCTCTCTCTCTCTCTCTCTCTCTCTCTCTCTATATATATATATATATATATATATATATATATACACACCGCAAAGTAAACGTGACATGAAGTGATTTTGCTCAAGAACATAACGCACCACACCGATCTAGGATTTTCTTTCTTGCGGGGTCCATAAAATAAAGCAAGAGTCAAATTCTGAGATGAATGTAATCAAGTAATCCACTTCAAAATTGCTGGCCTTGTGCCACTATTTGAAACTATTTTCTCTCTCGCACCAAGAGATAACATTGCATTAAAGCGACAATTCAAATTTTGATTTGTACGTCATTCAGTACATCAGCTCTGGACTTATTTATGTAAATTTAAAGCAATGACAGACAGGATGGCAGTCACACTGTCAAACAGACACACAGAACTAGACAGGGTATGATGACTGTCACCTAGACATCGTCAGATAGAAGACTGTCGTCCAGGTAGGTAGGTAGGTAGGTTATGTGTATGTCTTTGAGACAGGTGTCTGACAGATGAATTGGTAAGCGGTTCAACTGGAATCACATACAAGGAGGGAAAAGTTAAACAGAACGGTAAACACAGACAGAACAGTGGCTGAATGCAAATGAAGAGGTTAAGAAAGGGGGAGACTGAAAGAGAAAGAGCGAGAGAGAGAGAGTGGGAGAGAGAGGGAGAGGGAGAGAAATAGGTGCAAGGAGATAGAGTGAGACATAAAAAAACCGAGCGACTGAAATTGACTGAAATTGACTGAATTGAAAAGAACTAGAGTCAAAGTACGAAACATGTTCCTGAGGTATGCGCGCGTATGCGTACGCGCGTGTGTATATATGCATATATATATACATATGCGAATTCTGAGCCAAAGATGTGGTCCGTCCAACTGCTAAATATTGCAACCAAATCTCTATCAAGCCCAGCACTTGAAAAAAAAATAAGGACATTTTGAATAAGGTAGAGTTAAACACAGTAAATGGGAATAAAAGAAGAAAATAACTGATTTACATTTGCTCAAAGGTCAGCTATCTCATAACTGACCTAGGGCTAAAGAAGAAGAAGAAGAACAACAACAACAACAACAGCATTAATTACAAAGCCATAAAAGTTACAACGGCAACAATAATATCAACAGCAGCAACAACAACAATGCCAAAAAACAACAGCTATCCCGACTTTTAGAAAAAGGAAAAAATGAAGGTAACATTGTATAAAGCAATTCTGTATATATACTTAATGTCTGTAAAAAAAAAATAAAATACATAGAGAGAATGATCTCGAATAGAATATGTTTGATCATAGGTCAACTCTATCAAAGCAGCCTGGGGCTAAATGATAGCAACAGCAGCAGAGACAACAACAAAATCCCTACATTGTTTAAAAAATGAAGGACACTTTAGTTAATGTTGCCCCGTATACATTGACGACTGAAAA
>NC_142948.1:25320351-25327851 GCF_046866305.1 Octopus bimaculoides | reverse complement strand
AACGTGCAAGTGGCTGAGCACTCCACAGACACGTGTAGCCTTAACGTAGTTCTCGGGGATATTTAGCGTGACACAGTGTGACAAGGCTGACCCTTTTGAATTACAGGCACATCAGAAACAGGAAGTAAGAGTGAGAGAAAGTTGTGGTTGAAAGAGTACAGCAGGGTTCGCCACCATCCCCTGTCGGAGCCTCGTGGAGCTTTTAGGTGTTTTCGCTCAATAAACACTCACAACGCCCGGTCTGGGAATCGAAACTGCGATCCTACGACCGCGAGTCCGCTGCCCTAACCACTGGGCCATTGCGTCTCCACATCATGATGATGATGAGGAGGAGGGGATGATGATGATGATGATTATGATGATGGTGATGACGATGACGATAACAACAACAGCAATAATAATATCAACAATAACAATAACAACAACAACAACAGCAACAACAAAACAACCACTACAATAATAGCAACAACAACGGCATGTCGGTGAAACATGGAAGTAAGAGCAAGATTTCTCCCTATAAACATGGCGCTTGCTTTACAATAGAGTGTCGTGCTTTTTGGAATACAAAATGGGAGGTTTGTTAAATGTCCTTTAGGGAACAGCCATGGAGTTAATGTCTTGTATATCGGTAACATCAGTAAGGAAAAGGAGCTGTAATATTATTAGAGATACGGTTTAAGTTAGATAGATAGGTAGAGAGAGAGAGAGAGAGAGAGAGAGATAGAGAGAGAGAAAGAAAGATAGATAGATAGAGAGAGAGAGAGAGAGAGACAGACAGACAGAGATGAATAGACAGATAGATAGATAGAAAGATAGATAGATAGACAGATATCTTTCTTTTATTAGCCACACAGGGCTGCACACAGAGGGGACAAATGCAACTGCAGAGCTTTTCTTTAAAAATAAAAAAGAGAAGAAAGAAAAAAAAGAAAAAAAAGAAGAAAGATAGATAGATAGATAGATACATTCATACATGCATACATACATACATACATACATACATACATACATACATACATACATATATAGATAGATAATCAATATATTGATAATCTACTCCTGGATAGTTAAACTGCAAGCCTTTCTGCGGGACTATTCGTGACGCACATGGGGTAATTTTGAGGAAGGATACAGAATTTACTAGTCGATATGCTGATTTTTCTTATGTAATATTTGATGTTGCATGGTCAAATGTACATGGGTTTATTAGCATTTTCAGATTTATAATTTAGAATATCATGCTGAAGAGTGTAATGGATTTTTATAAAATTCTAAACACGAAATCTCTACGGACCATTGATAAGAAATTGGTAATTCCAGGACTGAACAAGCAATTTCAATTCATGCCTATTAATTATTGGTTCAACTGGATATATAACAGCCCGACTGGAGCAAAATATGGCTGAACTTGGGTTCTTGGATAGAGAATGCAATTCCTGAATTCATACTTGTTTAATGATCACAAAATCTGAGAGAATAAAAATCTGCAAGAGTTTCTTAAGATTTAAAGGATCACGAAGAAAACGAGATGCTTTCTTTCACAACCATTCCTCTAAGCAGGTGGCCAGTCAAAATTTATTCTAAATTAAAAATAGAAAATAAAAATGTATACACGATGTACTTGTCCACATTGATAAGAAGTACTACGAGATTCACGGGAAAGCCGATCAGCAAAAGGTCTTCTGAGAAGAAACCCATCTCAGGAAAGTGTTTCGGCTCTTAACTGCTTCGACGCTAAAGAGACCGGGCCGCATCCAGGTCATGATTCCTGGGTGCATTCTGCTGATATTTTTCAGGCACTTGGATGTCGGAGACTTATGCGTTCTTGTATCGTTTACTTGTTTCAGTCATCATACTGTGGCCATGCTGCGGCACCTCCTTGAAGAATTCTTAGCTTTTTGTTCTGCAAGTACTTATCCTATCGTTTTGTTTTTCCGAACTGCTAAGTTACAGGGACGTAAACAAACCAGCAACGTGACTCACTCGGGGTTACTTCACTCAGCGTACGTTAAAAATGCACACATTCGAATGTGACTAGCTTTTGACCCAGAGCGCCCTTCTCTTTCAACACATTCAGTTCCTGGACTATTTTCCTGTCCAATGCCTCCCATTTCTCTTTTTCATTTGCAGACGGCAAGTTAGGGTTACAGCGGCTGTAATCCTGTAATCCTTGGCACTGTAGTTTCACTCCTAGCCTCAGTCTACCAAATTGACACAGTCAAAGCATTGGTCGCCCTGTAGCGTTGTCTTAGAAAATATGCATTCGCCCAAGGTGCTGCATCCTATTTCTGTTACCAAATTCTTCAGGCTCCTTCGGAACATAAGGGTAATTGTAAATTTGCACCAGTTTACTGGAATTATCGTTTAATGTAGATTAAATAAACGAAACGAAACACAAATAATGCGTTTTAACGCCATCGGAAATTTCAAAATGAGGAAAATAAAACCAAAAGAATGAAAAGGAAAATGTAAAAAATGGAATAGTAAGAGAAGAGAGAAATGTGGTCGACATAATGGATTTAAAACTGTTATTCTTCACTCCAGTCAAGTATTTATCCAGTATTCAATGACTACAACCAAGAAAAGTAAATAAATAAATAAACGTTATGGTGGTGGTGGTGGTGGTGGTGGTGGCGGCGGCGGCGGCGATGTTGGTAGTGATGGCGATGATGGTGGTAGTGGTGATGGTGGTGGTGGTATATGATAGTGGTGGTGATGTAGGCAGCAGTGATGATGTTGGTATCGGTGGTGGTGGTGGTGGTCGTCGTCGTCGTTGTCGTTGTTGCTGTGGTGAGCTGGTTAAAATGGATTAAAATGTAAATAGTAATAATAATAATAATAATAATAATAATAATAATAATAATAATAATAATAATAATAATAGTAATAATAATAATAATAATAATAATGATGATAATAAAACAACGAAGCGAAACGACGAACGACGAAACGAAATAGCACCAGTCTTAAGTCAGGGAGTAAATAAATGTCAGTTACAAAGGGATCGGAAGTAAAGCTCACAACAGGTATAAGCACGCCTTCAAGGCTGTCTCTGGTAAGGACTGGCAAAAGCGCTTCTGTTGCTGCAGCAGCTGATGCAAATATCGTTGCCTTCGTCATCGCCGTCTTTGTGAGGATTGCTTTGCTGTGATCCAATGTGACAAAGTGCTGCGGTAACGGAGGTACAGTATTTTTGTTGTTTGCAGTTGGTCTTTGGTTGTTGTGAGGGCTACTCAATACGTTAGTGGAGGCGCAATGGCCCAGTGGTTAGGGCGGCGGACGTGCGGTAATAGGATCGCGGTTTCGATTCCCAGACCAGGCGTTGTGAGTGTTTATTGAGCGACAACACCTAATGCTCCACGAGGCTCTCCGGCAGGGGATGGTGGCGAACCCTGCTGTACTCTTCCGCCACAACTTTCTCTCACTCTTACTTCCTGTTGCTGTTGTGCAAGTAATTCAAAGGGTCAGCCTTGTCACACTGTGTCACTCTGAATATCCCCGAGAACTACGTTAAGGGTACACGTGTCTGTGGAGTGCTCAGCCACTTGCACGGTAATTTCACGAGCATGCTGTTCCTTTGATCGGATCAACTGGAACCCTCGACGTCGCAACCGACGGAGTGCCAACAACAACTCAATATGTTACGAGGCCTTCTGCTGAACAAGTTATTACAATAGTATTTAGCACTATTTGTTGTTGTTGTTCTGACGATAGGTTTGCTGGGTAGTTGTTTCGTAAACAAGAGGCTGTCTGTTGTAATTTTGTTGTTGTTGGTTTGACGAGTGAGGCAGTGTGTTCAACATGAGGCTGTTCTAACATTGCTGTTGATTCTTATCGTTATTGCTGTGATAATTGGCGTGCTGTGAGGCATAGTGTCAAAGACGAGGTGTTATTGATAATATTTACCGTTGTCTTGTGAGGTAGGTATCTGATGAAAGTAGAAGTCATTACGGTTTTAGGAGAGTCTACTGTTCGTTTTGTGAAGTGGATTTGTTGTGAGGTGGATTTCTTGCAAAGTATGTTATGAAGAAGGTGTTGTGGTAGTTGTTGCTAGCGTTGAGAGCTGTGTTTGTTGCGACGTTAGTTTGTTGTGAGTTACGTGACAAAAAAAAATGTCGTTGTGATATAGGTGGCGTTCGCTATTAGGTTTGAGAGGCAGTAGTGCAAACCAATATATAAAAACTACACGACAGCATAATATTTGTGGTGATGGTCATGGTATTGAATAAGATTAGTAAATGGTGTGGCTATTAAACTAAATCGAAACAGACGTTGCTACAAGATTATGTTCAATGGAAAAGACACCGGATGGAGATCTCAATACATATGAACATATCTTCAAGATAGCACTATAGTGAAATACCATGCACTATTACCAGTACTCGCTGTTGTCGTCATCGTTGTTGTTCTTGTTACTATTGTTTAGCCCGAGGTTAAACCTGATGGGTAAGCAGACTTCCAACCATACAGACCAGGATCGGATTGCACGGACTGACTCTCACTTTAAAACTAAGAGCAAGCAAAAGGGAAAAGTTCTGCATAATCAGGATCGGTTTACGTAGCACCATGAGGGCATGCCACCACTCCTCATGATATCCGGAAACCAAAAACTACCCTCATCATAACTAAAACCTGGATATAAATCGAAGGCAGTCAAGCCATGACATTCTCCATTTGGATCGACTAAGTTATCCAATGTTTTATGTTATTTCTTTTATCAAGTCAGTGACTTGCGATTTGAGAGTGATTTGGCAGCTATCTCTAGCGCACATACCGACCGCGTAGAGGCTCGCTCACTGCCCTACCTTAGAGACACACTCTATGGCCCGCACAATTTCCAGTCTTTTTTAAGGGATATATTTTTGTATTACTTTTATTATTTATATATATTTTTTTATTATTCTTATAGCTTGTTTGCTGTGGGTTATGTTAATTTTCTTTCTGTTTTTTTGTATGTGTGTGTTTCTTATTCTGTGTCAAGTGTTCAGTTCCGGTAATATGGCTGCAGGATATATATATATTACTGAAGAGGAACACACCAAATACAGTATAAGCAAAGGTATCTTCGTGTATGCATCTGTATATATAAATATACATGTGTGTATGTATATATATATATATATATATATATATATATATATATATATATATATATATATATATATATATATACACACATACACTTATATACATACATGAATATATGCATACATATGTAATGTAAATATTATACGCATATAATACATATGTGTATATATATATATGTATATGTATATATATATATATATATATACATATATATATATATATATATATATATATATATATATATATATATATATATATATATATATATATATATATATATATATATATATATATATATATATATATATATATATATATATATATATATATATATATATATATATATACTTACATAGATATGTATGCATATATGCATAGATATGTATGTTAGTATATATATATATATATATATATATATATATATATATATATGTATGTATGTGTGTATGTATGTATGTATGTATGAATCATTATTGTTCACCACGACATAAATCGCCCAGAGCTGTTTGCTGCTGCACTTGCGTCTCTGTTTATGTTTGTGTGTCTCTAAGTGTAACGAGTCTTGACATCATTATTTGGAACCGCTCTCTCTCTCTCTCCCTCCCCCCCTCTCTCTCTCTCTCTCCCTCCCCTCTCTCTCTCTCTCTCTCTCTCTCTATTTCTCCCTCATCCTCTTTCTCTCTGTCATCCTCTTTCTCTGTCATCTTCTTTCTCTGTCTCACCATTGGATCACTGTTCCAAAATGTCTGCCTGCTGTCGCTGTTATTGTCCATCCTCCAACGAACTGCGATCGAAAGTGATACAAGTTGTTCCATTCGTGACCACCCTATTTTTACTCAACGTAGTCACATGACTCATATATTGCTCGGAGGTGACATCTTCCCGAAACATTCGATTCCACCTTTTCCAATAATTTGGGTGGTGGCTTGAATCAGTTTTATAAATAACTCCATATTGCGTAGTGGCATCAAAATGCCTATCAGTTTCTCTTTCTATCGACGCGCAATATATATATATATACATATATATATATATATATATATGTGTGTGTGTGTGTGTGTGTGTGTGTGTGTGTGTGTGTGTGTGTGTGTGTGTGTGTGTGTGTGTGTGTGTGTGTGTGTGTATATACACACATACACACACATATACACACTCATATATATATCTTCTACATATGCATATATATCTCAGGCTGACCAAAGCCTTCTGTGTGGATTTGGTAGACAGAAGCTGAAAGAAGCCCGTCATATATATATGTGTGTGTGTATGTTTGTGCGTGTGCGTGTGTGTTTGTCCGCCTATCACTGCTTGACAACCGGCATTGGTGTGTTTACGTTCCCGTAACTTAGCGGTTCGGCTAAAGAGACCGATAGAATAAGTACTAGCCTTAAAAAATAAGCCTTGGGAGTGATTTCTTCAACTAAGACTCTTCAAGGCTGTGCACCAGCATGGCCGCAGTCAAATGACTGAAACAAGTAAAAGAATAAAAGAATAAAAGAATATGTATGTATGTATGTATGTGTGTGTGTATGTGCGTATGTGGCCGTGTGATTGTCTGAGAGAGGATCCTGCAATGAATGCTGTTCTCGACCTAGTGTATGGGTCGTGTTATAAAGGCACATATATTTATATGGTCTCTCACGGGACGTCTAGTATACACATACACACACATAAACACGTGCGCACGCACACACACATGTTTTATGTTTTATGTTTACTCGTTCCAGTCATTAGACTGTAGCCATGCTGGGTCACCACCTTCATATATATATATATATATATATATATATATATATATATATATATATAGGTAGGTATATACGTGCGATTGTTTGCGCGTATGTTAATTTATAAGATAAGACTAGAATTACTTTGTATCGAAACCGTTGTTTCGTTCGTTCGGTCATCTTTAAACGTCAGTAGGTTTGATTGTAATGGCGGACTGTAAGCTTTGCAAAATTTGTAGGTTGTCAGTTGTTGTTTACACACACGTCAAAGTAGCCTCACTGAATTCCTTAAAGCAAAACTCTTGGTCAGTAGTCGAAATTCATTTACACGTTTTATATAACATTGTCGACAACCTGAAACTTCTTTGTCAGGAAAAACCGCGAGAAGTTAATCCATTCTTAAACGTCAGTGCTTTATTTAACACTTCATATGATATCATACTGAAAATACCTACATCTTTCGATTTCCAAATATGATTTGAAAGTGATGTGGCTTTTACAGGCGGCAATGGTTGAGGGAGGTGTTGTGCTGGTGCAGGCAATATTTGAGGGTGTGCTTCATAAGCTCAGTGTAACTTGTGTATATGTTGCCGGTGGAGACGTCACCCTTGCATTTCATGCTTCTCTCATTCAATTTTTATGAGGCGAAGTTCTATGTTTTAGCGATGGTGTGTCGCTATACGTT
>NC_142948.1:25310351-25315351 GCF_046866305.1 Octopus bimaculoides | reverse complement strand
GAGAGTAACTGCAACGCATCCACAGGAGTGGCGTTCATGGCTATGTAATCAGCTAATGAAAGCTGCACTATGTCACAGGCTCCCGATTCAAATTCATAATAATGGAATTGGATAGCGATAGAGTCATGGGAATACGCGGAAGTAGCAAAATAAAAAAAATGTCTGGTTGCTTTGCTCGTTCGTTAAGAAGTTTTCTACTGGTTTCTGGCTGATTGCCGTCAGTTAATCACCAATGCATCATCAGAGATAGTGTAATTAGCAGTCACAGAACAATTTAATACATTTTTTTTCATTACTATTATCTTTTATCGTTTACTATTTTCAGTTTGAGGTGGATTGCGACCTTGTTAGGGTACCACATTGAAGGGTTTCATTCGAACTATTCGACCCCGATATTTTTTAAAGTCTAGTACTTGTATCCGACTCTGTAGCCGAACTTAATTTACAGGGATGTAAACAACCAAACATCGGTTGTCAAGCGGTGGTAAGACAAACACAAACACAACCACACGCGCATACATATATACATATTATAACGGTGTGGATGTTGGTGGTTATGTCGGGTTATCAATCATTCAGTTGCGAGGCGTAGACAGAACGCTAGAAGTAATATGAGGCGTAAACAGAACGCTACAAGTAATATACACTCGTAATGGCGTTCGGCATGTATGTTGAAGATACCGACATTTCACTAACATCACCGTTATAAGACAGTTTAAACAGGATAAGAAAATGTGGTTTTAATAGCAAGGGGAAGATATCTGTGAAAATGGAATTAGGAGTCATGTTTATTTTAAGAATGTTATTTCGTTTCTTCAAACTGGGTTGACTGTATTCCCTCGTTCACAAATGCTTGAGTATAACTTCATTAGGTGTATGCAAATAAATATTTAGCTAATTAATTTTCTTTATAATAATACGATGAGAGTTCGTACAGATAAATATCAAGAGGACAGAATTGAACACCAATCATTTATTCACAGAAAGTCAAAATATTTACAATTAATTTATCACAACATAATAGTGATGAAAAACAGTGCAGTAGTTATCATAAAGAAGAAAAAAACATGTTCTGAAAGAATTTGTTGTGAGAAAGACGACAGGGAAAATTTTCTTATCTAATTCAAAAAAAATTACTCTAAAAAAACGTTTTAAAAGAGACGTGACATAAGGTCATGAAGGTTGAACAATGCAAAATAGCATTGCCAGAATGAGTGACAAGGTCCCGTGCGGCAAACCAAGGGTCACTGAATAATTTCCCCCAAATCTGGGTTTTTATAACTGTCGTAAAACCCGATTCAAAGAAAGTTTCTTCGTGGAAAAGAAGCTTTTCAAGTTTCTTCATGGAAAAGAAACTTTTCACGAAGATTAGAATCGACGTATGGGACAGTAAAATTGACCTATGAAAAAGCGTGAGACATTTATAAACAAAAGACAGCCGACACGACTATGACGTCATGCTGTTGCTAAAGTCTTAACGGTTACAATATATACACGTTTCGGTGCGCTGGCAGAAACGTTAGCACGCCGGGCGAAATGCTTAGCGGCATTTCGTCTGCCGTTACGTTCTGAGTTCAAATTCCGCCAAGGTTGACTTTGCCTTTCATCCTTTCGGGGTCGATAAATTAGGTACCAGTTACGCACTGGGGTCGATGTAATCGACTTGATCCCTTTGTCTGCCTTTGTTTGTCCGCTCTATGTTTAGCCCCTTGTGGGCAATAAAGAAATAAGAAACGTTAGCACGCCAGGAGAAATGTTTATCGGTATTTCGTCTACCGTTACGTTCTGTGTTCAAATTCCGCTGAGGTCGACTTTGCCTTTCATCCTTTCAGGGTCGATAAATTAAGTACCAGTTACGCACTGGAGTCAATGTAATCGACTTAATCCCTCTGTCTGTCCTTGTTTGTCCCGTCTATGTGTAGCCCCTTGTGGGCAATAAAGAAATAAATATATACACGACGGGCTTCCATACAGTTTCAGTTTATCACATTCATTGAGAAAGCATTGATCGGCCAAGGGCTACAACAGTGGATTCTCGTCCAAGGTGCCACGCAGTGGGACTGATCCTGAAATCACGTCATTGCGAAGCGAGCTTCTTAACTACATAACCAAGCCTGCATCTATTCTTTTTTTCGCTCTGAAGTAGAAGAGCGGCATTTCTGAGGACTTCCCCTTCTTAGCATCCTATTCAAGTTTGCAGTAGACAGAGTCATGCATACATAACGTTTTATAGATGCACAGAGAAGCTTTCCTCTTGTATTTTTCTCATTTTTTTCTTTGTTTTCTAAGGTATGTTTCATCAATAGTTTCAATTTCATGGTACCTCATCAAGAAAGATAAGATTTTGGATAGCATTGCCTTATATATGCTGTCTAAGAAATAGATGCAATGGCCGTGGTTAGAATGCCCTTAATAATTGCCTTTCTATATCAGAGTTAATATAAATCTAAAAAGAATTTGACAAAATTATTTGTTAACTTGAAAGCAACTGAAATTTTGAGCAAAATGATTTTATATTATGGTGATTATTATTATTATCAGCACTAACTGAGAAGATTTGTGATTTAAGATATTCCTGTCGCGTCCATTTCGTCTTTTATTTATATAAAACGTATCTGGAACTATAATATCCAATACTTGCTTACTTTTTTGCTAAGACAAAATTTCTTGTGGTATATATATATGTACATGTATGTTTTGTCGTCTCTTTATGTATATATGTATATATATGTATACATGCATGTATGTATGTACGTACGTACGAATGGATGGATGGATGGATGGGAGAATGGATAGATAGGTGTATGTATGGATGGGTGGGTGGGTAAGTGGATGCAAGCAAGAATGTATTAAAGTATCAATGAATGAATGGATGTTATTATTAGTTTCCTGTCTAGATATCTTGCCAATAGTGAAAAGATCGGTTTGTAGCCTAGATCCAAGGTGCTTTCAATGGAATTTCAGCTACATCAACAGAGTAGTTGTGCATAGATGCGTGTGCATGTGCAAGTATTTGAAGTCAGTACATATGCAGATCTATATGCTTTGTATTATGTATGTATGAACATACATACGGTTGCCGGTCTAGATATGTTTATAAATATATACTTATAATATAACAGGCAAATTGGAAGTTTTTTGGTATCACTTATTCACCATTACACATGTTTCATTTGTTAATAGGAATTACAAAGTTTTATATGTTAGATAGACAGGTAAGGAATTCCCTATCAGAAATTCTTCAGACAGAAATTAAATAATATTTAAATATCATTTAATTTCTCTGTCTGAAGAATTTTTAAGAGGCAATTCCTTACAGGTGTGTCTAACATGTAATAATCTGTAATTCCTATTATCAAATGAAACGCAAGTAATGGTAAATAAATAATATAAAAAAAAAAATTCCTACTTCCTGGTTTATTATACAAAATCTTTGCAAATAATATTTCCATAATTCTCAATTTTGATATGTATTTTGAATTAACACGCAGCACCAACTGAGACAATATATTGGATTGTAATACTGGAATAAGCAGATACACTTCAAGAAGAAACAGCTGGAATTTGTCCTAACTATCTACATTGTATATACTTAAATGCTAAACTTAGGAAAAATTTAATATGTATAGGTATGCATGTGTGTATGAATATATGTATGTTACTTAACACATCGTTGTTAACTTGTTTTACGTGGCTGTCTGATGAATTTGCAAGTTACATAATCTATTGCATTATCCAAATAATCGTATTATGTTTATGTCAAAGTAAAAATTCCTAATGAAACAGTTGTAGCAACATTGAGAACCGATTCGTCTGTTCTTCTTTTACACCACACTTATGATTGCACTCTTCAGTGATTCTTTGGTATACGATTGGAATTGCAGATTACCTGTCACCAGGATGTGCTTGTTGATACTTTCAGTGCTTGGATAATGGTTTGCTTCACTGTCGGAACTGCATAGTTCTGTCTCGATCTTTTATGAATCCGCATAATTGTGTATGTATGTATGTATGTATGTATGTATGTATGTATGTAATTATGTATGTATGTATGTATGTATGTATGTATGTAATTATGTATGTATGTATGTATATATGTATGTATGTATGTGTGTGTGTATGTGTGTATGTATGTATGTATGTGTGTATGTATGTATGCATGTATGTATGTATGTATGTATGCATGTATGTGTATGTGTATGTATGTATGTGTGTATGTATGTATGTATGTATGTGTGGATGTATGTATGAATGTATGTATGTATGTACGTATGTATGCACGTATGTATGCACGTATGTATGTATGTAGTACGTACGTATGGATGGATGGATGGATGGATGGATGTGTATATAAGTGTGTGTGCTTGCGTGTGTGTATGTTTATGTACGCATGACTCTATATATAAATATATGTACGTGTGTATGTATAAATGCAGATATGTGTGTATTTATGCTTTATATGTGTATGTATGTGTAAGTACGCATGAGTGTACAATTCTATATATCTATATATGATGTATATGTGTTTGCGTGTGTGTATGTACGCATGAATGTACAGATGTATGTATGTACGATGTATTTGTGTGAATATATGTATGTACGTTTGTATGTACGATGTATATGTGTGTGCATATATGTATGTTTGTGTGTATATATTTATATATTACCCATTATATGTTTGTTTTCATTCAGTAATTATGTTCCAAATGATCGTGATCTTATAAACCCCCACCGTTTTTGTAATGCAACACTTCTGTCATCTCTCGTGGCAGGCAGTAAAAGATACCATTGTTACTATTTGGTAGAACCACTGGAGCATTAGACTAAGATGCTTTACGATATTTAGTAACGGCTGCTTAGGTTCTGAGTTCAAATCCTGCCCAGGTCAATCCTTCCGGGTTCGAGGAAATGAAGTCCTGTACAAAAGTTTGAATCGATTGTTTCCCCGCCTGCCAAATTCTTTGTCTTTCGTTCATGCGAAAAAAAATCATTATTATTAT
>NC_142948.1:25280351-25305351 GCF_046866305.1 Octopus bimaculoides | reverse complement strand
GCGGGGAAAGAGGAGAGCCAGTATGATGTGTTTGGGGGTGAGGGGGTAGTCAAGCAATAACAACAACAACAACAACAACAACAAACAACGATACTGGTGAATATATAAAAAAATAGAAGAAGAAAAATGGCGGTAGATGGATAGCTAAATAAATAAACAACGACAACAGGATGAATTACAGAGTGTTTTATTTTTTAACGCTTTATCCAACCCGCTATGTGTGTGTGTGTGTGTGTGTGTGTGTGTGTGTGTGTGTGTGTGTGTGTGTGTGTGTGTGTGTGTGTGTGTATGCGCATGTATATGTATATATATATATATATATATATATATATATATATGTGTGTGTGTGTGTGTGTGTGTGTGTACATGTATGTGTGTGTACATGTGTATATATGTATATATGTATATACGTGTATATATATATGTACATATTATATGCGTATATATCTGTGCATACATATATCTATATCTACAAATATTGTATTCGTTTAAGTATGTGTTTGTGTATATAGATGCACACACATAAACATATATACATATATACATATATAATGTATGAATGCATAAGCATATAAATGTATAATATATACACGCATGCGTGTATATATTTTACACACATAGATATATATATATATACACGCACAGATGCATACACTTACGCATACTTATGCATGTCTGTGTATATATTTATATATATACGTACATTATATGTATTTATGCATATACACACACACCGACACACATATATATGTACACACACACACACATATATATATGAGCGACTGTTTGCGTGAGTGGTTTGTTCTCTTGATGGAAGGAAAGATGGAAGGAAGGGGGTGAAGTGGGGGGAGGCGTGGGATGGTGAGGTAGGGGTGGTGCTAATTATCCGTAGCATGATTAGGAAGCCACGTGATGGTGGTGGAAAACGCCTGGTTGTTTGATTGGTGACTGAGCGTGGGGGGTTGGATGGAGTGAGTTGACATAGATGGGGTTGGGGGCTCCTGTGAATTTCATGGAGACAGTTGTCGAACATGTATATATGTGTGTGTATGTGTGTGTATGTGTGTGTATGTGTGTGTGTGCGTGTGGGTATGTGTGAGCCCAAGTGTGTGTGTGTGTGTGTGTAGATATGTGTTCACAATGGTGTATATCTGTTTTTTTGTTGTTTTTTGTCTAATTTCATGGGATGAAGAGGCTGTGATGCCGGTTGTGATGTCGTAGGGGCTATTGGGCAGGGGTGAGTTTGCAGCAACGGTTATTGTGTTGGTTGTGGCTGTTGTAGTGGTATTGATGGTGATGGTTGTGATAATGGTGATGGTGGTGGTTGTGGTGGTGTCAGAGTTCGTGATTGGGGTGGGTGTTTTGGGAATGACAGAGGATGCTGGATGCTGGCTGGGGAGGGAAAAATCATAATTGGACACTCCCGTACCATTAGGCTTCTCTTTCTCCCTTCATCTCTATCTCTCTCTTTCTCTCTCTCTCTCTCTCTCCCCTGTTTCTTTTTCTCTTTACATACACACACACACACACACATATATATATACACTATAAAAAATATATGTGGCGCTTCAAATAACAATTATTTGTACTTAAATCATGAACACACACACACACACACACACACACACATACACACATATAAACATGCATACATACATACATAGAAACACTTGCAAACGAACATGTACAGGGTGTGTACATGTGTATGCGTATATACGCACCCACACTTAGATATGTCTTTCTTTTTTCCTCTTATTCATATACATCAATACATGCTTATATATATATATATATATATATATATATATATATATACATATACACATACATATATACATACTATATATATATATATATATATATATATATATATATATACATATACACTATACATACATACATGTACAGATAAACAGATGGACGCGCGCGCACACACACACACAAGCACGCATATGTAGGTGTGCATTGATTAATTAGTCTAATTATCCCACTGCATCACTTTTTTCCCACCCTTCTCTTCTCCATGCCTCTCCTCTGTTATTTCTCTCTCCCATCCTCTCTCACCCCTCTCTTCCTTTCTCTCTCTCTCTCCCTCTCTCTCTCTCTCCCTCTCTCTAACTATGAATCTATCTCTCATCCCAATGCGTTTATAAATCTATGTTTGTTTGTGACGTGTGCGCCCGTGTGAATGTTTAACCTAACATGCTTGTTTACGTTTATAATATTTCTAACTATATTTAATAAATATTAGGACCTATGGTTCCTTTCTTTAGGGGTAGATAGAATAATGCACCAGTCATATGCTTAGATTCTTTGGGATCGATGAAATGAAGTACAAGTCATGTACAGGAGGTGGCCGATGTATTCGACACGTCCCCTCCCCTCAAAAATTGTTGGTACTGAGCCTCTATTCGGATAAGAAATTAAGATCTTTTCCGAGCCATATAGAGGTATAAGGCCGGTTTCCGGGGTGTATATATTCACCTCCTGGACAGGACACCAGTCTGTCGCAGGGTTGCTCATTTTTGCCAGCTGAGTGGACTGGGGCAACGTGAAATGAAATACTTTTCTCAATATCACAATGCATCGCCCGGTCCTAGAATCGAGACCACACTCTTATGATCGTAATTCCAACACCCTCTAACCTCTAGACCACAGGCTTCCAATGAGCCTTGATTAGAAACCCTTTATTATTAGAGTTTTTAGGGTGAAAGCAAAAATATCAAAACCCGACACTTCCTTTTCGGCGAGGTGAGAACAGATAGAAAGTACTGCCATCTATCAGTAAATTTGATTAAAGGTGAGTGAATGTGGCGAATATGGATCGACTGAAGGGCATAGCTTGCACTTTTAGAACGGTGCAAACGGATGGTAGAGGAGCGGCTTTTTTTGAAGTTCAGTTTCGAAAGCAAGTTGAGACTAGAGAGAAGCTGCTGCCCCTCAGAAAAATGTCTTTAAAATTGAGTGAATGTGGTGAATATGGCTCGAGTGCCTGGGCCCTACTCTAAACTTGCACTTGTTGGGTGGAGAGAATGGATTGTAGAGGAGCGCTTCCCTGTGGAGAAGTACCAATGGTCAGGAGATTCAGAATCGGTGGGTTCCTTTGTACCCCTGGACAATTCTCCTTGCTATTGTGCTGTTCTGTTGTTTACACTTGTCTAGGTAAATCCCCACTACTCTTCGTCTTTCTATTGGCTAAAATATTTTTGTATCATATTGTTATCATTAGTATTTATGTTGTTTAGGGCGGCGAGCTGGCAGAATCGTTAGCACGCCGAACGAAAGACTTGGCGGCATTTGATCCGTCTTTACGTTCTGAGTTCAGATTCCTCCAGGGTGGACTTTGTCTTACATCCTTTTGTGGTCGATAAAATAAGTACCAGTTGATCACTGCGGTCGATATAGTCGACTTAACCCCGCCACTAAAATTTCTGGCCTTGTGCCAAAATTTGAAACCATTATTATTACTGTAATCGATGATAATGATGATGATGATGACGACGATGATGATGACGATAACGATGATGGTGATTAGGATAGTGATGCTAAATTCAAATCCTGCTGAGGTCAAGTTTGCCTTTCATTCTTTCATAGTCGATAAAAGGGGGTTCGGATGTTGTCGACTAAACCCATTCCTCTAAAAAGTGCTCCTTATGTTATAGCTATCACAGCTCTACGTTCTGAGTTCAAATTCCACCGAGATTAACTATTTATCCATTCGGGAACGATGAAATACCGTACCAGTCGTTGTATTCACGAAATCCGTTCCAACTAAACTGATTACTTCAAGCCTAAGTTACGCACATTTCTTATCGTAGCCATTAAGGTTGTCAGCTGACAGAATCGTTATCGTCTGCGACAAAATGCCTGGCGTCATTTCCTACGGTTGTTCACGTTCTTATTTCAAATACTCCTTAGTTCCATTTTGTTATTTTCCCTTTTGCTAGTCAAGTCCAGTACTGCAACAGTGAGCCACGCTTTCTCTCTTATATATGTGCACACACACACACACAGAGAATCACACACATACATACATACATATATATATATATATATATATATATATATATATATATATATATATATATATATATATATATATATATATATATATATATATATATATATATATGTATATATATATATATATGAAATTAAATAAATGGAGTTATACGCATGTGTTAAATGATTTCTTTTATTTCCGACATATGTTTCGAAGATTACAATTGGTTCATTCCAAAGGAATGAGTGGTGTTGAGAAAGATATAATCTTCTCTTCGGGGAAATACATAAAATCAACTCAACCGTAAGACATTCGGTAATAATGTCTTACGGTTGAGTTGATTTTATGTATTTCACTGAAGAGAAGATTACATCTTTTTCAACATCACTCAGTCATTCCTTTGGAATGAACCAATTGTAATCTTCGAAACATATGTCGGAAATAAAAGAAATCATTTAACACATGCATATAACTCCATTTATTTAATCTTATATTTATTCAAAATACCTCAAATTAATAGGGAGTCTCTACCTCGTAAACAGGAGTTAGACCAAAGTTATTTTGTGAACTTTGCTACCCTGGTAACTATTTACCAATTTATTTTGGCAGAGTTAATCGTTAACTAAGAGAAAATAAATAAATATATATATATATATATATATATATATATATATATATATATATATATATATATATGTAGTGGACCGGTGACTAATCTAACTTTCTGCTTGGGATTTCCTTGCTTTTAGAACGATCCAGAAGGATAGACATATCATTGAGAATAATAGATTTAGTTGGTGGTCTTGTTATCTCTATTCTAGCTTTTGGTGGAGTAGAAGAGGTTAGAAAGGGTCAAGTGGTGAAGACATTATTTCGGCCTAGCTAAAGGCATCTGGAAAATGTAAAACTGCTGTCAGAGAAAAACTATTGTTCCACCATAGGAAAAGTTGTGTTGTAGTGTTAATTTAAATTTGGCTATAGTGGATCGAATCCACTTCATGCATGCGAGATCCACACACACACACACACACACACACACACACACATATATATATATATATATATATATATATATATATATATATATATATATATATATATATATATATATATTTGACAGAAAGGACAACAAAAGAAAGAAAGAGACCTCAATATTATACAAATAGAGGGATTTATCTGTAAAAATATGTGACACTTATTCAGTAGCCATGATAAAACTCCGAGTTTCGGATGCCAGGGTGGCGAACTTGTCACTACATAGTAACTTCCCTTTGTTTTTAACGGTCATTTTTCACAGGAATTTTCAATTGGCCGGATAACTGAAGAGATGTTGGCGTGGGCTCCTACCCTGGCATCCGAAACTCGGAGTCTTATCATGGCTACTGAATAAATGTCATATATTTTTACAGATATATATATATATATATGTATATATGTATGTATGTATATTAAGATGTGCCTACACATGTCTATATTTATATAACCTGTTATCATAGACATAGATATACATACTTATCTATAAACACATATCTATATGTACGGATATAACACACATAACACATAGGCATACACACCCATATGTATATACAGAGGGAAAGAAAAGTTTACATATTTTCACACACCACACACATGCGTGCGCACATATACGCGCGCGCGCGCTATCACACGCGCACACACTCTCACACACAAACACACTCATACTAGCAGCGACACACCTGTTGATAAATCAAAGCCTGAGTTCTATAAATCATGGAATATATATTTAAAACCCATCCTGTACCCTAAATAGGTTGTTAAAATAATTTGTACTTCCTTATCTCCACTTTCTATAAGCAGACGATAAGGAGGGAATGGTAGGGGACGGTGAGGGACGGAGTGGCGATGTTAGAGTTGATGGTGGGGACCTTGTTTGCTTGTTACTAGATGACAGCTTGACATTTAGGCAGGGTCCTACCGAGATGTCTCAATATGTATGAGGGATAATCAGGAGAGAGAGAGAGAGAGAGAGAGAGAGAGAGAGAGATAAAGAGAGAGAGAGAGAGTGAATGAGAGACAGACAGACAGGCAGACAGGGGTGACTGACAAAGACAGAGAAATAGGGAGGAAGAAAGAGATAGAAGGGTGATTGACAGAAAGAGAAAGACAGAGGGGAAGACAATGAGACTGGGAGAGAAATAAGAAAGGGAGTGAGAGACAGAAATAGAGGAGCTGAGAGAGAAAGAGAGAGAGAGAGAGAGAGATAAAGAGAGAGAGGGAGAAAGAGAGAGAGTGAAAGAGAGAGAGAGAGAAAGAGAGAGAGATAGAAAGATAGAGAGAGAGAGAGAATGTTTACGAGTGTGTGTATGAGTGAGAGAGAGGGGGTGGGGTGTATGCGAGTGTGTGTATGTGTGAGAGAGAGAGTTCGTGAACGGAAAGGGCTACTTTTGTATCAAATTGAAAGACAGAGGGCAGGAAGAGAGAAAGAGAGATTGAGTGACTAGAGAAGGATAGTATGTGTGAAGAGAGAGAGAGAGAGAGAGAGAGAGGAGGGAGGAAGAGTATGTATGTAAGATAGAGGGACAGAGAGTAAGCGAGAAAGGGTTAGTAAGAGGAGAGGACAAGGACGTGTGTATATGAAAGTCTGTAAGAGGGAAAGTGTGTTGGCGTGACAGAGAAAGAGTGAGAGAATGTGTGTTTGTGCGTATGTGTGAAAGAGAGAGAGAGAGAGAGAGAGAGAGAGAGAGAGAGAAACAGAGGGAGAGAGAGACAGAGACAGAGACAGAGACAGAGAGACAGAGAGACAGAAACAGAGAGTGAAAGGGGAGAGAGTGAGAGTAACAGACAAGGAGGAATGGGTTTGGAAATGTCTGAGAGTTTGGCCTAAACACGGTGAAGAGACAGAAAACAAAATGAGTCTGAGTGCGCGAAAGAAGGGCGAAGTAGACGAAGCAGAGCCAGAGTAGAAGGGAGAGTATGGCTGGAAAGGTGAGATGGGCGAGAGGGAGACAGTGAGTGAGTGAGCGAGGAAAGATGAGTAGGTGTGTGTGTGCTTTGATAGTAGGAGGGGCTGAGAAGGAGAAAGACAGAAGAAAAAGAGGGTGCGTGGCTTTAAAGGGGGACTTGTGAATAAGATAGGAGAGCAGCAGAAAGAGAATGAGGATAGGGCGAAAGAGGGGGAGACAAAATGGAAATTGAGGAAAGAAGGGGGAGTCTGGGAGAGAAAAAGACAGTCTGGGAGAAGAACGAGAATGGTATGAAAGAGAGTAAGGTCGTGACAGCCGGAAGGGAGAGGAACCGAAAAGTGGAAGGAGAGGAAAAGAAAGAAACGGAGAATGAGTGTGAGAGAGAGAGTGGTTGTGAGAGAGAGAGAGTGGTTGTGAGAGAGAGAGTGTGGTTGTGAGAGAGAGAGAGTGGTTGTGAGAGAGAGAGAGTGGTTGTGAGAGAGAGAGTGGTTGTGAGAGAGAGAGCAGGACTTCCCCAATATCATAGCAAATATCAACCCCGTCGTACAGAGTGTGAACTGTAGGTTCTATGTATATGTGTGGGGGTGAGAGAGTCTACTGCCACCACCACTACCGCCACCCTCATCACTACAATCACGTGTGTATGACGAGTTCATAATCAAAGGAGGACCCATTAATCGGATATTTGTATTCATTATTTGGAATCTGTGGAATATTTATAGGGGGTGGAAGGAAAAGAAAAAAGAATTTAGTGCCTGCCATATTGGCACCAAGACCACCATTACCACCATCATCGTCATCATCATTACCACCACCAGGATCATTATCATTGTCCTCCACCTCCTCCTCCTCATTATCATCATCATAACAACAGCACAAGCAGGATAGACAACTTCCTCAACGCTCTGCTAGTACCCGAAACAATCGTGCCTACCCTTTTCAGTTAGAGTTGTTTGCACCAATTGTCAGGAGCCAGGTGTTTACTCGTTTCTCGAAAGTGAGATCTTTTATAATTTCTGGGAATTAGCTGGTATGATATAATAACTTCCATCGTTTATATATATAAATATGCACGCACATATGGATATATACATGTCTGTGTGTATGTGTGTATGTTAGTGTGTCTGTATATGCATGTGTATGAATATATATATATATATATATATATATATATATATATATATATATATATATATAGATAGCTATGTCTATCTCTCCATATATATATATATATATATATATCAACTTTAAATAGAGCTCAAAACTGATCCATTGAAACTACTTTATAATAATAATAATAATAATAATAATAATAATAATAATAATAATAATAATAATAATAATAATAATAATAATAATAATAATGAAAATGTTCCATCAAAATGTTCATTGGTCATTTTCATTATTATTATCATTATTATTATTATTATAAAGTATTTTCAATGGATCAGTTTTGAGCTCTATTTAAAGTTGATATATATATATATATATATATATATATATATATATATATATATATGTACAAAAACTCAACTGTGCGTATTTTGCTAAAATTGTTAACAGATACTATATTCTTTTGCCAAATTTTGGTGTAAAAAAATATATTTAAACATATATATATATATATATATATATATACTCACAAGGCTTTGTCGGCCCGAGCCTATAGATATATATATATAGCCCGAGGCTATATATATATATATATATAGCCCGAGGCTATATATATATATATATATATATATATATATATACTCACAAGGCTTTGTCGGCCAGAGGCTATAGAATTGGCTATAAGCAGTGTAATGGTCGAGCTGATGTAGATATATTAAAATAAATGATTAACTAGTTGTTGTAAATTATCGACAGATTTATAGTTTTATATAGAAATGAGCAGAAAAATTTATAAAATACAGAAAGCCCAGATGAAAACGAAGCGTAAAAATTTATAGTTGTTGTGAATAGACACGTACGAATGCAGAAAAACCATCCAATGATGCTGATCGTATAAAAGGGTGTTCAGGAGGCCCTTCGTGTTGGTTCGAATAGTATTACTAGATAAAAGCAATAGTATCACTGGTGAAGCTCTCGCAAGTGATTGACAGACAAATGTAGATGGATCTATACACCTGTTTCTGGGATAGTGCATTATTGGAGCATAAGTGTGCATTTTTCCTTCATATACATAAGGCGGGTTGCTACAGTTTGCTGTATATCGAGCAGCACGGTGTAAATGATATGAATGAGTAAGCTCATCATCATACAATGGACTCTGATGACACAGACTTATGCTAAAAGACAATCTGGCCATGACTATTCTTTCAAATATATATATATATATATATATATATATATATATATATATATATGTATATATATATATATATATATGTATATATATATATATATATATATATATATATATATATATATATATATATATATATATATATATATATATATATATATATATATATATATATATTGCATTTTCTATCTATATCCATATCTAATGTATTCTTCCCTTTGATTTTATTAAGATAACACAATGTTATTTGAGGAAAAATCGGTTACTTTTTCTATTAAGTATAGTGGCTACGTAGAAGCTCCCATTTTAGCTTTTTGTGAAGCCTTAGGCCAACTCTGATCCAGCACATCGATAATCAAATCCCTTCCAACAGTGATCATTCTTATTCTACCTTTCACATTCAATATGGTACTCAGCTACATTGTCAAATGTGTTTCACTTGGATCTGCTTTTAACAATGGTATGTACGATTTAGAGGAGTCCTAGCTATTATTTCCAGCTGGTTGCGTGGTTTCATCGAAGGTTCCATGTTGAATCATGGCGGTATTTTGTGGCGGTTGTGTTGGTAGTTCTGGAGGAGAGATAGTGAAAGTAGAAGTATTGATTTACAATGTTTTCTACATGAGGGTGGGCTGTATGTATGTGTCCTCTGTGTTTTGTATGTGTGTTAGGGCATATGGAAGTGTGAGTGTTTCTATGCATGATTGTGTTTATACGTATGCATATGTTTATACGTATACATTTGTTTATCCGTGTATGTATATATATATATATTCTCACTCTCATTTTTCTTCCTTTCTCTTGCTCCCCCTCTCTCACATTTCTTGGCCATCTCTTTCTTTAACTCATACTATTTCCCACTCGTTTATCTCCCCTGTACCTTTCTCTTTGTCTCTCATTTTTTCTAATCCTTCAATCCCGCTGTCCCCTACCCATCTCTCCTCCTTCCACGTGACCGGTGTCTGGCCAGCTATGATCTTTCTTTCTTGACCTGACTGCTGAGCGTCAACACCTCTTGTGTCCATCTCCCATGTTCCTGCCTTTAGGCTTTCACTTCATACACGCCAGCTCAGTTTGATTCGTTCTCAGTCGAAAGACGCCTGTTGTTATTTCTTGTTGTTTGTATTCGTAATTGTGTACCATGTTCTCCGTTTTTTTGTTTATTTGATATTTTGTCATTCTTGCTGTACACATTCGCTAGCTTTCTTACAAAGGAGTCTAATGCTCTTAGCTTAGACTTTTGGGGGCGGGGCAACCAGACTGAACTATCTCAAATGTAACTGCCCGAAACGGTCGTGTCTTCTGGGACTTGACTGATGAAAGGGGAAGCTAAGAATGACCCGTCTTTTTTTTACCTGTCCTTCTAATTGTTATTTCTCTTGTCCGCCTTGTTCGTCTGTCTGTCCGAACGTTTAATGCCCTCTATTGCGTTTTTATTCCATTGATATATATATATATATATATATATATATATATATATATATATATATATATATATATAAGCGTCACTGTATGTCTGTGTGTATGTGTGCATATATATATATGTACATATATATGGGTGTATTTATGTATATGTATGCATGTACGCATATAGGTGTGTGCGTACGTACACACATAAAAGGGAAAATGTGTGTAAGTGTGTTTGCTTATAAATATATGTATTTATGTACTTATGTATGCATGTATAGATGTGTGTGTATATCCATCTATCTATCTATCTATATCTATATATATATATATATATATATATACTTATTCATTTGAGTCTATATTTGTGCATTTATTTGTCATCGTAGTTATGCATATCTTTGCATATAGGTGTTTGTGTACGGTCATATTGCGCATACACACACACATTCATACACATTTTCACACCACAAAGGTATGCACACACACACACACATACACACACACACACACACACACACACACACACACACATATATATATATATATGTGTGTGTGTGTGTGTGTGTGTGTATGTATGTATGTATGTATGTATATATAGAGAGAGTAGTGTGTCTGAGAGAGCGAGAGAGAGAGACAGAGAGGACAAGAAGAATTCATTCAAAACAGAAAGATAGCACAAATGTCTTATTGATTTTCTGATTTATTGATAATTAGAGAGGGAGAAATTCACTGGAGAGTGAGATAAGCAACATGTGGGTTTATGATTATTGAGTGAGTGGGTGACGGAAATTACCTGATGTCATCCGTGTGAAACACAATACTTGATTGAGTAGCAAGTTGCTTAATGTAGAGAAGAAACTAATTTCTGTTAATTAAAATTATCGTTGCAATAAGGAGAGAAAAACATGAGCTCGGCGATTAACGTTAATTGGATTTGTTGGAAGCAAAATCTGTGTCAGCAACGAAATATTTATTTGTTAATGTTGGAATTACACTTGCAGTAAAGTGGGGTGTTCATTGGCTGGTGAACCAACATTAATTCATCTAGGTTTTTGACCAGTAAAGTGGTATCATCAAGCTTGTTTTGTTAAGATTATCTACATAAAAGTGTTTGTATGTGTGTGTGAGGGTTGGTGGGTGCTTGCATCTGCGCGCGTATGTTCCTTATGCATTCCAAAACCGTTGCCGATTTTAATGTGTGGGGTATCAAAAGATTCAGTAAGCTTTCGGCTACCAACTAAACTATATTTTCATTCACATATTTGCTCCACAAAAATTTAACACTATAATTTAACTTTTAGTCACTTATCGTAAACGACATTTTGTACCACCACCACAGCGATGATGACTTTCCATTTTCTATATGAGTATGTTCGTGCGTTCGTTACGTACGTTAGACCGATGCTTGTCTAAGGTATAAACGTTGACAAGTTCACATATCTCAGCGACGTCAAAAGACCTCGTGCTAATATCGAATAGACCGGTAAAATTAGAAATATTTATGTACAACATAAAACATATTATTCTTCGATAAAATAATCGACTACGTTAAAAAGATAGGCTTTACTCGTTTGTTCGATGTCAGCATGGGATCCTTCGACAGTAAAAAAATGTGTCTTTATCGACGGTTGCGTCCTAGAGACACTGACAGTTATTCATATAGATATATAACAACTCATCATTTTCACAGTTTGTCAATGATGAGACACTAGACAGTTCGAAAGATTTAATCAATACCTTCCCAATTACAGGCCTTAAAATAACAAAATGCAGAAGCATAAATGCAGTAGAATTTTTTGAGGTTATACTTAAACTGGGACAAGCACAAGCAATATAGGCAACCAAAATGAAAACTCAAACTTATATGACAAAAGTTATAGTCATAAATTTAGTTTTCCAAAACCAGTAGCAAACAAAGAAAGGTGAGATATATATCACCCCTTATTTCCTGCCACCCACTAACAGGAAATCATTTGTTTCAAAGATCCCACCGTAATAAATGTCAAATCTAATATATTTAAAAAATGCACATGCTTAATCAGTAAACAATTTCCACTTAGCCATTGTTATAGAAAATTATGTTATAAAAGCAAATGAAAATAAAGTTGTATATCACGCAAGAAAAGTACATTCAGAAGAAAAGCCAGCTAGAGCAACAGGAATAAATATCTCCTACAATGCTGGGGTAATTATTCATTAAACCTCAGTGATTTTCATAAAACGAAACCTAAATACTATTTATGACAGAATGGAAGATTTAAATTCAAATATTACTATTTCAATGACATTTCTTACTATGGAATTATAAAGAACAGAAATGTCATCGAAGTTTTCAACTTCTTTTGGAATTTAAATGATAGATGCGAACAAATTCTGCATCCACTCAACATTTTGGAACCGTGCAAATTTTTATTTTAAATGATTAAGAATTTGATGATTATGGAATTCGGAAATAGCTTTAATTTTAAGAAATCTCACACAACAAAAGATCTCTTTAATAAGTCAGATCGTAAATTGTCAATAAATGCAAACATCTAGGAATAACTGCATAAACAGTAATATTACGTACAAAGTAAATGGGAACCTTATGATTTCGACTGCATAGATATTTAATATTGAATTATTAGTCCAATGTACAACACAGCAATATATGAAAGGGTTCTATTGAAATCCTCATATGTTATCTTTATACAGTATTTTGTTTAAAGTTCTTAGGATCAAAGATTTTTCCGAATTACACAAGTTGCAAATTCTTATTCGATTTGTGTAAAATTTCCATTGTTCATAAAGTTTTTCCATCGGATGTAAAAGCTAATTCCACCGTCTTTCAATTTCCAAATAAAGTTGGATAGTCTGGTATCATATTTTCATTTTGCTTTCCTCTCTTCGAAAGAAATGCCATGTTTTTTTTCTTTGACCGATTTTATAAAGGTATGTGGGTAGGTTGTGTAAGTATACACACACATATGCGCGCATATGTGTGTGTGCGTATATATATATATATATATATATCAGTAAGATTCATTTGAATTAGGTACTTAAATTAAGGCACCTCGCTAGGTCGGAATAATATACACACAACAATATTATGTAAACATTAAACTTGGTACATAAGTACCAACCGAATGATATTCTTACAGTGCATGTCAACATTTAGACCCAGCTGGGTGAAGAAATCCGCTCTTGACCTATTCAGACATGTATATTACATTAAATATACGGTCCATAATATTTACGAAGGGCAGATATAAGGTTTGCCAGGTTTTTGTCTCTCTCACCAAGGTCATCAGCTGTCGAACGCCGACGAAGGGAAATAACCCTGAAATCCGGATACGTTCGTGCTGCTGACCGAGGTGAGAGGGATAACTTCCCTTGGCAAACAGGACACAGTCGTGTGTCGATAAGCCAGCTGGAGGAGATGCCCTCCTGGGGCTAAAAGCAACAGTAACATCCACCCCTAGGGGTCAGCCACACTTAAGTGGCAATATACTACACTTTATCGTGCAGTTACTGTTAATACTTCATTTAGAGAATTAACATTGCTTGTTTTCACCTTTTCAATATCAGTGAAGAATTTCACTGGAAAAGAAGATATAAGGTTTGCCAGGTTTTTGTCTCTCTCACCAAGGTCATCAGCTGTCGAACGCCGACGAAGGGAAATAACCCTGAAATCCGGATACGTTCGTGCTGCTGACCGAGGTGAGAGGGATAACTTCCCTTGGCAAACAGGACACAGTCGTGTGTCGATAAGCCAGCTGGAGGAGATGCCCTCCTGGGGCTAAAAGCAACAGTAACATCCACCCCTAGGGGTCAGCCACACTTAAGTGGCAATATACTACACTTTATCGTGCAGTTACTGTTAATACTTCATTTAGAGAATTAACATTGCTTGTTATATATATATATATATATATATATATTTGACAGGAAGGACAACAAAAGAAAGAAAGAGACCTCGATATTATGCAAATAGAGGAATTTATCTGTAAAAATATGTGACAGTTATTCAGTAACCATGATAAAACTCCGAGTTTTAACGGTCATTTTTAACGGTCATTTTTCACAGGAATTTTCAACGGCCGGATAACTGAAGAGATGTTAGCGTGGGCTCCCACCCTGGCATCCGAAACTCGGAGTTTTATCATGGTCACTGAATAAGTGTCACATATTTTTACAGATATATATGCGAGTGTGTGTGTGTGTGTGTGTGTGTGTGTGTGTGTGTGTGTGTGTGTGTGTGTGTGTGTGTGTGTGTGTGTGCGTATACATACATGCACGCATATACATATATATATATAAGATTAAACTTCTCTTCATCCTCTAATTCCTTATGTACTTTGTACTTCTATATGTAAACCATGTTGGCAAAATAACATAGTCTGCCATGGACACTTGTGCTTTGGTTCTTTCTTTCTTTTTCTTTTCTTCCTTTTTTGTCACTTTTGCTATGAATTAAATTAATGAATTCAACGAGATACACCGTCTGCAAGTAGTTGGGTTCAGCATATTATCCTCCATTTTCTAATTGTTACACAAATGTTGGGTAAAACCTCCACTTTTACCCGCTCCCATTGATTGCACCTAGTATAGCACTAGTGTAGCAATAATTGGGTACCCTCCCAGCAGTATACTGGATAGATACTATCCCTTAGTGGGTTGTACCCCCAACCCCTAACTCCCTCACGTTATATATATATATATATATATACACACACACATATGTTGAATTGGTCTAGTGTTGTTATAGTTGTTGTTATTCAGCTCCAGGCCTACTCTGATCGAGCAGATTTATGATTAGAAGTCCAACTGCGACATCCGCAACAATTTAGCTGTATTTCAAATATGCGGCATTTAGACTTATATAATCGAAACCGTTAGTACTTTAAAACGGTAGGGTTTGATACATAGGAGATTCAGCTGCTATTACTAGCGTGTGGTGTGACTTTATTGAGGTTCTAGTACGCATGTGTTGATGGTGATGCGTGTTCCGGCGATGAGGTTGTGGGTGGGTGAGAATCCGACTGTGTGAGTATGTGTATGTGTGTGTGTGTCTAGGTTAGATGAACGTGAATATGAACTAGAAAATACATTTTGTGTATGAGGGTATATGCGTGTGAGAGTATCTATATATGCTGTGTGTGTTCAAGAATATGTGTCTATATATGTGCGTATGTATGTATGTGTGTTTGTGTGTGTGAATATGTGCATATGCGCAAGAGTATATAGCGTAGACGCGGAGATGAACGAGAAAACACGTATACATTCTGCGTATGTATGTATATGTATGTGAATATATATATATATATATATATATATATATATATACACACAAATACGTGTGTATCGATGCGTGTGTATGTGGATGCGTGTGTGTGTGTCTGTGTGTGTGTGTGATAAAAGAGGGGACGGGTTGGGTGAGGAGAACCAATGTTTTCCAAGTTTCTGCAGAGAGGAAAGCTGTGGCCATTAATGAATGATTATAAGGATGGAGAGGTGGTGATGGTGGGGATGGTGGCCATGGTGGCGGCGGCGTTGGTGGTAGCAGCGGCAGCGGCGGCGGCGGTTGGCGTAGTGGTGGCGGATTTAGCAGAGGTGGCGGCTGTGGCAAAGACAGTGGTAGTGGTAGGGGTGGTGTGGGACTGGTGGTGGTGTTAGATGTGGTAATGATAATGATGATGATGGGGAATAGGTGTGCGGGTGTCGAGGGAGAATGATGTCGCATTAATATTTCATTTGTCTTCTCGCTATACCTTCAAACCTATCATCAGCACCACCACCGTCACCATTCCCACCATGACTACCACCACCACCACTGCCACTACACCCCCCCCCCCACCATAGCACCATCAACACAGCCTCTATCATCACCTCTACCAGCAACACCACAATCACTACCACCACTATCATCATCATCACAACAACCACCACCACTACCACCACTGCCATCATTACCACCACCACCACCACCACCACCACCATCACCAGCAACACCACCACTAAAACAAGACCATCACGACAAACAGCACTATAACCTCTACTATCACCACCACCACCACCAACACCAACACCACAGCTATCACAACAACCATCACCACCACCTCCACCACAACTACCACAACAACCACCACAACAACCACCACCACCACCACCACAAACAGCAACATCATCATCATCAACTACCGCTGTAATCTCTACCACCACCACTACCACCATCACAACAACAGCAAAAACAACCACCACCGCCAACACTACCACCAACACCACCACCAACACCACCACCAACACCACCACCAGCTCTACGACTATAACCGAGACCATTCCATCACTGAAGCTACTTGCCCGAACCTTTCAACCCTGACATTTTCACAACGGTTGTGTAGGTGAGTGGCGACGGGTGTATATATGTAACAACACAAGTGTTTGTGTGTTTATATGCGTGTGTATATGTCTGTGTACGCATGCATGTGTTTGAGCCTGTATTGTGGGTGCGCGAAGACAACATATATACGCGCTCGTGCATGTGTGTGTGTGTGTATAGATGTATACAAATGTACATTGTGTGCACGTACGTATGGTTTTGTGTATGGTTGGGTGTAAATACGTGACTCTTCCTTTGTATGACAGTCACTGGATGCGTATATGCGCATCGATGTGTGAGTGTATACGTATGTGTGTGTATGTATGTGTGGGTGTATGTGAATGTAAGGTGGAAGTGTATTTCTATGTATGTTCATGTATGCCCGTTATGTATACGGGTGTGGGCGCGTTTGCAAGTGAGTATGTATAGCGTATACGTTTGTAAGCGCATGCGTGCTTTCCTCTAAGTGCATGTGTATTCATATACATACATACATATATATATATATATATATATATATATATATATATATATATATATATATATATATATAAAGAATATATATATATATATATATATATATATATATATGTGTGTGTGTGCATATATATATATATATATATATATATATATATATATATGTATATATATATATATATATATATATATATATATATGCACATATATATATATATATATATATATATATATATATATATATATATACATATATATATATATGTGTATATATATATATGCATATATATATATATATATATATATATATATATATATATATATATATATATATATATATATATATATATATACACATATATATATATATAAGCATATAGATATATATGTATATATATATATATATGCGTGTATGTATATATGTATAGGGAATTGCAAGAATATAGAGGGGCATCTAGCTATGTGTGTGAGTTCGTGCGTGCGTCTGTGTGCTTGCGTGCGTGCGTCTGTGTGCGTGCGTGAGTGTGTGTGTGTGCGTGTGAGCAGTGTGTGTGCGTGCGTACGCGCACGAGCGCAAGCGCATGTGTGTGTGTGTGACTCTATAGTTATTACTGCATTTAGGCTCGATTTCCTCTCGGGCCGATGCGCCATAAGTTAAATGTCACCGGTGATATAGAGTGACTGATTGGTCAGCATATACCACACACACACACACACACACACACACACACAGACATATATATATATACACACACACACACACACACACACACAGATATATTACATACAAATATGGCAAACATATATACCCATATACATACATACACATCTATACATACGGATTGATACACATGTATACACATATATATATATACATACAGTATATATATGTATTTGTACATGCACACATATACATGGTGACCGTACGCATTATATACACTCACACACATGCGTATATATGTGTATATGTGCATTAGCATGTGTGTATATATGATTGTGTGTGTATATGTTCATCTATATATATATATGTATGCTTTGTGTGTATATGTGAATTTGTTTCTCTGGTGTGCATACGCATGTGTGAATACATATATAGGAACATGTGTGCGTGTGTGTGTGTATTTCTACACGCACACACGTACATACACACATTTGTACGCACGCATACACACACACAGATATACACACCACAGAAACAAATCCACACATACACACAACGCACACACACACACACACACATACACAGAAACATGTAACAGAAACATTTACGTACATACATGCATTCACACATACGCATACGTTCAGCAAGCATATGTGTGTGAGTGCGTGTGTGTGTGTGTGTGTGTGTGTGTGTATGCGCGCGTGCATATGTGTGTGCACTAACATACTTTCACACGCATCTAACCTATTATTACACACATACACACACAGACATACACCACACATAAATTAACATACATATATATGTACACAGAACACATACACATATATACACTTCTACACTAATTTGCATACACATATATGCACATGCACAAACACACACGTGTACAAACACACACATACATACACAAACATACAATGACGTGTTATTGTCTTCTCCAGTCTCTTCCCTGTCTTCGTCGTGTCTCCTCTATACATCTGCATCACTCTCTTTTCCTCTTTATCACCCTCTCTTCCTTTTCATCATATCTCCTAACCTCTCTGTCCCTCTCCCCTCTCTCCTCTCCCCCTCTCTCTCTCTCTCTCTCTCTCTCTCTCTCTCGCTCTCATATATTTCTCCCGTTATCTCTCTATATCTCTTTCGTGCTACAAATATTCCAGTGTTTTCTGCCTAGTTTTCCCAAAACTTCATCTCTCCCTCTCTGTTCCTCTCTCTCCCCTCTCTTTCCATGTATGTATGTATGTATGTATGTATGTATGTATGTATGTATTATGTATGTATGTATGAATGTGTGTGTGCATGCTGTACATGCTGTGCATGCATGTATGTATATCGTGAAGGTCGAAGTAGAACATGGAAACGATGAACGGAAAAGGGCAAATAAACGTGGAAATCCTCTCATCAGCCAAAGGGGTCACAATCAGCATAGTTTCGGTATGTCTAAATTCCAAGGAATTGAAATTCCTTGGCACAATTGATCTTGTTGCCCCAGTTATATTTCATATACCGCCTGAAAAGTGCCATGTACAAGGCCCTCAGTCTTTAGTCCACTTTTGTAACTTCTGCCAATTACAATTACAAGATCAGACAAAAGTCAGAGTGTACAGAGGTATGGTCCTCACGACGCTCCTAAATGGCTCTGAGTTCTGTGTCCTCTACTGCTATCACCTCAAGACTCCTCGAACGTTTTCACCAACGCTGCCTCCGGACCATCCTCAACATTTACTGCAACGACTACATCACCAACACTGAGGTTCTTGAGCGAACAAAGGTCACCAGCCTCGAAGCTATTTTACTTATGACATGACTGCGCTGGGAAGGGCCCGTTGACAGATGAAAGACTCCCGCCTACCCAAAATCATCATGTACTTTGAGCCTACCACCAGCCACTGCAACAGAGGGGAACCAAAGAAGCGTTACAAGGTTTGCCTGAAGCAGTCACTTAGCGTCTGTGACATTGATTATTGTTAGTGGTCCACTCTCACGGCTGACCGCGTTGCTTGACGACATACCATCAGCGCTGTTGTTTCCACCTTTGAGATCCGTCGCAGTGCCTCTCCTGAAGACAAACGTAAGAGGCGAAAAAGCAGTGCAGCTGCATCATCAGACCCTGAACAGCCATACCCTATCATCACTGCAATCTGATGTGTCGATCCCATATCGGCCTTATCAGCGACTGATGAGCGTGCAGACGACGTGGACAACAGCCTTCCTAAACATCATCAGCGAAGCGAAGCCAAGAACATATATATATATATTTCTGTCTGTCTGTCTGTCTGTTTGTCTGTATGTATGTATTTATGTATGTGTGTGTATGTATGTATACATATAAATATATATATATATATATAGTAAAGCTTATATGCTAAGAGAATGTGGCAGTCTTATAAAGGACGATATTACTGTTGTTTTAGCCCCAGGAAAACATCTTTTCCAGCTTGCTATTGACACACAGTCTGTGTCCGTATAGCATTTACAAGGAAGGTCATCGCTTCCATCCCAAGCCTTACGTGATATTCACAGACCTAGGTTTCCAGGTGGTTACTTGTTCTCAGTGTGGGATAATCACAGGCTGGTGACGAAAGCTCTTTGTATATATATATATATATATATATACAAAATTTATGTATGTGTATGCATCTTTGTGCTTGCGTTTGCCCACCACCACTATCACAAACTGATAATCATATTGGTTTGATTAAGTCCCCATTACTTGACGGTTCCACAAATATGACCGATACAACAGGTACTAGACTTAAAGGTAAGTTCTGATACCGCTATAGTTCGACTACACAGGAGAATATGCGTGTTTCTCTGAATTTATGTATGAATATATGCATGTATATATATGTATGTAGGGCAGCGAGCTGGCAGGGTAGTGAGCATGCCGCGAAAAATGCTTTGCTGCTCTTCGTCCGCCTGTACGTTCTGAGTTCAAATTCCACCGATTCGATTTTGCCTTTCATCCTTTCGAGGTCGATAAAATGAGAACCAGTTGAACGCTGGGTCGATGTAATCCACTTACCCCACTCCCGAAATTGATGATGTGCCAAAATTTGAAACCAACATGTGTGCGTATAGATGTATCTATGTATTCATGAAGGTATGAATATATATATATATATATATATATATATATATATATATATATATATACATATATATGCAATTTATGTACATACTTACCAACAGACACCATCTGGTGACATGTTGTTGAAGTGAATCCTATTTGATATCGACTTCAGGTTAGAGGTTAACCGCGAATCTTTCAATCTGCGCTTCCTGTGTTGCACCAAAGATCTGTTGGGTCGATATGTGTGTGTTATGTTGACAAAGAGACAGCTCTTAGATCTTCCCCCTACATCTTTTAACACTCTCTGTCTCTCTGTTTCTCTGCCTCTCTTTCTCTGTCTCCTTCCTTTTCTCTCTCTCTCTCTCTCTCTCTCTCTCTCTCTCTCTCTCTCTCTCTTTCAATTTCATGCAAATTAGAAAAGTGAGAAGTAGAGCCGGGTTGGAGTAGGAACCAGTGAATCTCTTTGTCATTGGATGTAATGATTAGATACATATCATTGCCCTCGATCTATCTACAAGTGTATAAGTGGGAATATATGCATATATATCTGTGTGTATAAATAAGCAGAAAATGGAAAAAACTTTTGATTAACAAACAAACAAATTGACCAACATCGGTTAATTATTTTTAATACAAGACATAACATTACATAACATTTCTTACGGCCGTTTCGGCTGCCAATGTCAATCGGTGTTTACAAAGAAAATTCCGAAAATAATATTTGTTATCTTTATAGCACATTCGATCTAGTACATGGCACATCATCAGAGTGAATACAAATACATAACATAAAATAAATGAAGGGAAGAGGGCAGAGGAAAGAACAGGGCCTCGAAATGAGGCCAGAAGGATCAATATATTACAATCATACCATTTTGCAGTGTAAAGCTTGAAGTCGATGGGCAAAAGGGTGAACTAGCAAATGAGCTAGAGAAATAATTTATTGGTCATCCCTTTACGTAGGGGTACCAGAGTGTATACATAGTAGTAGGATAAATCTAGTGCTAAAGTAAAACAGGAATCGCCAATATATCTAGAAAAAGCATAGTACTTATGATTCCATAAATAGAGATAAATATTATTTATCCAAAACGAAACCCGTAGAATTTTTACACTGGTGTACTTACTGAAATATTCTAGAGACCAAACACCTGTTGTCCGTAATGAAATTGACCAACGCCCTGCCATCTCTACAATTGGTCAGTTATACTTAATCCAAGGGCAAGTTAAGACCGTTACAGGGGCAGACATAAATAGAGAAGAAAAAATGAACCAGTAAATAAAAAGGTGTGGGGAGAAGACTAGGTTATAAGTGGCACAAGGCCGCTTATGCCCTTCTACACCATCTCAACATAACGTGAAAAAAAAAAAAAAGATAAGAACTACCAACCAATACGGCTATTAACTTTTTTACCGTTAAGGGGAGACTACTGATAGGGAGGTGAATGCTAGTGGGAATTACCTTCGAAATATAATGCTAAACTTGACGTCTTATATAACCAGCATACTTCAAAGTGGTGGTAATACTAGACGACCAAGTGAATGTCTACACGTTCCTGAGCGCGTTCTGCCTCTTAGACTCGTATATGTATGTAAATGTACACTAGCAGTGCTTGGAAGGAAGGTGTGTAGCATGTGATCGTCGCAGTGACCACGACAGAGAAAGTTGTCATGATACCTGCTCAAAGGCCTACCGAAAGTTGCATAAAGTGTATGGGGAGGAGTGTATGAGTCGCACACAATTGTACAAGTGGTTCAGACATTTCCAAGATGGCCGACAAAATGTCGATATTGACGAACGTTCTCGGAGACCCGCAACCAGCAGAACTGAGAAAAAAACATCGCAGATGTGCGTGCAACTGTTTGGGGAAATCGTCGAATCACCATCCATGAGTTATCAGATGTGCAAATAAGTTATGGTTCAGTTCAGTCCATTATCACTAAAGATTTGGGTATGAGACGTGTGTCTGCCAAGTTTGTGCCAAAACTGCTTTCGGCTGACCAAAAAGACACTCGGGTTTCAGTTGCACAAGTTTTCCTTGATTTTGTGGAGAAAGATGAAAAGTCTTTGAAAACTTTACATAGGCCTCTGAACAGGTATCACCAAACTTTTGGCAAAATTTAATGCAGATTCTCTGCTCAGATTTCTCTGTTATAGTCAATGCGACGTTCAAACGCTACACACCTTCCTTCTAATCACAGCTATAAACAGCGGAAGTGAGCTAGACCGTTAAAATTTAGTAAGCAAGCACAGTAAAGTTTAAGGTTAAGGCTTCACTCTCCGTGCTTTAGCTACATTACTATGAAAACAGTCCGGATACTTATTGATCAGGCCACGTATATCCTGCAACCGTCAGAGAAAAAAAGGACACATTAAATAAATGCCATTTTAACTGTACTGTGTGCAATTAAAAATAGATGAGATGGCCACGGTTGGGAAGCTTTTGTTCATTGGTCTACAAAGTCAAGAGAGAAATGATGCTACAGCAGAACAATGAATGTGAGGATGGCAGCTACACGAACAATGACCTGAAGAGGACACAAAAGGTTAAAAGTAAAACGAGGCTACAAAAGAATAACGAAAACAATAGTAACAAGAGGACACGCAAGGTCAAAGGTGAAACGAGAATAGACTAGAACAATGAAAATGGCGGCGACGACGAGAATAATGGCAACAGAGGGTATGTTGATTGTGGAAGAGGAAATTAGATCAGACCGTGCTCCGCTTATATGAGAACTGGCAGATCTAAGTTCGAGTCCTGTAGTCGCTACCGCCTCGACCTTTCAGAATCTACAGAATCATGGGTTATTCAAATCTACGTCATTTATGTATATAGGTGCAGACCTGGGTGTGTCATGAACAAGCTCGCTTCGCAAACATGGTTTCGGGTTCAGTCCCACTGCACGGCATCTGCGGCATCTCGATCATTTGTTTTCTTATAGTCTCGAGTCGAATAATGCCTAATGAGTGAATTTTTCGAACGGAAACAACGTAGAATCCCATTCCAGATTTGGTCATACATATAAGGATGCACACGTACATACATACACACACACACCTACATGTATATATATATATATATATATATATATATATATATATATATATATATATATATATATACGTGAAGTATATTTGCCACTTAAATGTCGCTAAGCCCTAAGGGTGAATGTTACTGTTGCTCAAGGGTTTAGCCTTAGGGTTTACTGTTTATACCTCGTTCACAGATTTAACACACACACACATATATATATGTATATATATATATATATATATATATATATATATATATATATACATATATCTATATTACGGTGGGGGGGGGGGCGTGATAAGTAAGGTTGCAATGTAAGTACCAGTCCGAGTATGCATGATGCACGTTCGAACTGGGGAACAAATTACTGCGTTTTATCACAGAGAATATATCTGGCTTGTTGACAAATGGTGTGTGTACACCTAGAACAGCTTGCAACGCCATCTACCGACCTTGTGAGATGCTAACATTTTGGAGTAGTTATCTCCTCAGCGGTGACAGACACTAAGCAGACGACACTAGGAACTGAATTAAGACATTACATCTCTTTTACTTTTCCAGTCCCCGTGCTATGTATATATATATATATATAAATACACACACACACACGCGCGCACTCACACACACACACACACACACACACAGAGACACACACACACAGATAAATAGATAGATAGATGAGTATTGAGTCCTATAATTCATCGTTTCTGGTAAATCAACATATATATATATA
>NC_142948.1:25267851-25275351 GCF_046866305.1 Octopus bimaculoides | reverse complement strand
CATACTAAAGCACACTTCGTCCCTCTCTCACTCTCTCTCTCCTCTCTCTCTCTCTCTGTATATATATATATATACATATATATATATATATATATGTGTGTGTGTGTGTGTGTGTGTGTGTGTGTGTGTGTGTGTGTGTGTGTGTATTTATTTGTATATGTGTTTATATATATATATATATATATATATATATATATATATATATATATATATATATATATATATATATATACCTGTCTCTCTGATTGAATGGATAGATGGATGGATGTGGCTTAGTCAGAGACGGAATCGTCACAACGCTGGTGACCTTACGTAGGCTTCCGCGACACTTATGGTGAGTGAAGGATGGTTGGGGGCGTTGGAAAGGAGGATCCCTCTACCCACCTCACTCTTTGTCCGTAACGACCATGGTTTCTGAACCGATGCAGTTTCGTAACACTGTTGCACATTTTCGGATTCCGATCGAGGCGATAAGAATAACTTCGGTGCTCATTATCATTGAAATAGTGTAGAGCGCGGTAACGGATGTACCCAAAGGCCTGATGATCGTGGTTTTAAGTAAGTAACTGTGATGATTTGGAAACAGAACACCTAATAACCTAACAGTAAATCTTTTCTACCCCACTGATGAGATGTTGCCTAATACAATGATTTAATTATTGTAATTTAATCTTTAGATTAAATTGAAACAGCTGTAAGAGAATATGTTGAATTTTTGCAGTTGATAAATTATACTAATACTACATCTCCATTTTTTAAATTGTCTTTTGAATATTTATACACCAAGATTTATGTATATATATACATAAATCTTGGTGTATAAATATTCAAAAGACAATTTAAAAAATGGAGATGTAGTATTAGTATATATATATATATATATATATATAAATAACTTTTAATTCTTTCAGTTATCAGACTTCTGGGGAATTGCGTCGAAGAATTTCTGTCGAGCGAATAGGATATAGTACATTTGTCTTACCCTGGTACATATTTTAGTGGTCTCTTTTACTGAACCTCTAAGTTAGGGGAACGTAAACGCTACCAACACCGGTTGTCAAGCATTTGTGCGAATAAAGAGAAACACAAAGAAACATACACACACACACAAACACGTATACAACGGCGGGCTTCTTTCAGTTTCTGTCTACCAAATCTCTCACAAGGCTTTGGTTGGCCCAAGGCTATAGTAGAAGACACCTGCCCAAGGTGCCATGCAGTGAGACCGAATCATGCGACTGAGTAGAAAACTTCTTACCACACAGCCACGCCTGTATATACAGAGAGAGATAGAGATAGATAGACGGAGAGAGATAGAGAGCGAGAGGGAGAGACACAGACAGACAGACAGACAGATGGAAGAAACAAGAAGCGAAAGGGTATTAGAGAATATAAATGTGTTCAGGAATATACAGTAAGCATTTAACACCATTCTTTGTAGTTTTCGCTAAACACTGAAGAGTTAATTTAGCACGATTATAAAATGTTTCCGCAAGCAATTATGTAATCCTAGCAATAGTTTATTGAAAGGCGTGTATGTTTTATATAGCATAAAATGCCATATATAGTATGTGTATTTTAGTAGATGTTATATATATATATAAAAGCATATATACCTATAAACACACTCACCGTCACATGCACACTCACGTTTAAAAAGTAACATATGATAGTATATATCCCTACCAAGGATATAGAAGACATATCACTATAAATACACTTGAATACCAATTTAAGTAACATTTGTGATCGTCTTTAATTAACAGTGCAATTAGCACCTTCAGTTACGCATGATATTATACGAAACCGCCGACGACGTGCTATAAACTAACAGAGGTCATTAGTTTAACCTGAAGTACTTTTAAATTTGCAGAGGAACAATTGTCAACGCAATATATATATATATATATATATATATATATATATATATATATATATATATGTAGTCGTGGAAAATTCGGTCATGGCACTGTACCATTTTATGGAAAAGTGTGATATGTTATGTGTCTCTAAATATGAGTGCACAGACAAAAACTTGTCATAAAAACTAGATACATATATACATGCTGACACATATACATGCGCGTGTGTATACGTGCGTGTGTGTGTGTGTGTGTCTACAAATGTATATATATATGCACATATACATACACATATCAATGATTATTTATATATATGTGTGTGTATGTGTGTACACACACACACACACACACACACATATATATATATATATATATATATATATACACACACATATATATATACATATATATATATGTACATATATGTATGGATACATGCATATATCTATATATTATTCATATTATATATATATATATATATATATATATATATATATATATATATATATATATATATATGTACCTATAAGTATGGATATATGCATATATCTATATATTATTCATATTATATATATATATATATATATATATATATATATATATATATATATATATATATATATACATATATATATATATATATATAAACCTATATCTCTCAATAGATGACACACGCAACAACACAGATAAACACACTCTCACACACAAACACAAACTTCCATCCGCATACATGTATGCACTTGTGTAACTGACTCTCGACGAGAGATTCCAGTATATATATATATACACACACATTAGCACAGTATTCCAATGCCACACACACACACACACACCACCCTCACTACGTCACATCCACCCAACACCAAACCCTCCACTCCACCCTTTTTCTCGGATTATAAAAGAAAGACTATTATAAATACCAGAACTACAATGGAGTGATGCCATAAACGCGTAAATGAAGTCTGTACTCCTGGGGAGGTTTACGAGGCTCCCTCTGACTGCTTATATATGTGTGTGTGCTTGTGTGTGAGCGCGTATGTATATATGTATATGTATATATATATATATATATATATATATATATATATATATATATATATATATATATATATATATATATATATACATATTTGTATGTATGTATGTATGTATGTATGTATATATATATATATATATATTTGTATGTGTGTACGTATGTATGTATGTATATATATATATATATATATATATATATATATATATATATATATATATATATATGCATGCTTTGCTTTTATCTTTGATGTTTTGCTTGTTTCAGTTATCAGACTGCGACCATGTAGGGGGGGGGGCATACCCTTGAGTTTTAGTCGAACGAATCGACCCCAGTATGTCACTTATTTTTCAAGCCTGATACTCATCCTATCGGTCACTTTTGCTGAACCGGTAAGTTATGGGGAAGTAAACACCCCAACAGCGATTGTCAAGCGGTCATGGTGGACAAACGCAAACACCCAACCACCACCCCCCATATATATTGGGCTTTTTTAAATTAAAACTTTTAAAAAGTTTAATAATCAAAAAATAACACGTAATTAACCAATAATGTATTCACCGTTGTTGTTTACAACTTCTTCCGAACGTTCAACAAGATTTTCAAGATATGTACTTTGTGTATGTGTACGTCTATATATATTTGTATAAATGGATGTTTGTGTGTTCAATCTTCGTCTCATCCGTGTATACGTATATGTATATGTGTCTAAATACGTGTGTGGTATGTATGTGTGAAAATAATATACCCAATGACAATTATGCGTACATGTAAGTATATGTATGTACATGCGTAGATATGTGCATACATGTGTATATAAGTGTGTAGATGTGCGTATACGTGCAACATGGAGAGAGATGTGGATCGTGAAATCTTATAGCTATATGTTTGTGTGTGTGTATGTGAGTGTGTGTGTGTGTGTGTATGTGAGTGTGTGTGTGTGTGTGTGTGTGTGTGTGTGTGTGTGTGTGTGTGTGTGTGTATGCGTTGAATGTACGCCATATTTTTATGCATATGGGTATGTGTAGATATATGTGTCTGTGCATGTTTGTGAGGGTGCGTATTTGTTTGTATGCGTGAATGCGTGTATGTGTGTATGTGATTTTAAGTGAATGTATGAGAATGTATGCAAATGTATGTGCGTGTGCGTGTGTATGTATGTGAATATGTGTGTGAGGGGGGCGAGAATGTGTGTAGCACTCTCTCACGTGTTTGTGCCTGCTAGAATTATAAGAATACCAATTCCACAGACAGTCCCACGATAGACGGAGCAAAGATATGAAACATGTTGAGGCACAGCTGTAAGTAGAATGGCACAGCGTGAGGGCCATATCTAGACAGGCTTCCTATGTAAAGCTGTTGTTCTCACACAGTGTGTGTGTGTATATATATATATATATATATATATATATAAAGTATAAATATACTCAAGTACTTATGTCATATTTATAATATTTGTATACGAGTATGTATATACACACAAGATATGCATCATAATACAAATATATGTATGTGTTTGAGTATATATATATATATATATATATATATATATATATATATACAAACATATATATATACACATACATATATATATATACATATATATATAATATAAGTATACATGTATATACAAATATATATACATACATACATATACAAATATATATATAAATAAATATATATATGTATATATAACTGTATACGTATATATATGTATATGTATAATAGCTATATATACGCATATAGTTACATGCATACGTACACACGCACATACGCACGCACGCACAAACATTCTCACACATACACAGATATACATACATAAACATATATATGCACAAATACACGTTCAGATACATATCGACAAAAAAATAATTACTTTCATTTGGTTCATTAGAATAGAGTATGTAATGAAATGTCAAAAATATTCGTTGCACTTCTGTGGTCAGGTCATTGACACAATGTACTGTTTGTATTGAAAATTGATTACGTAAATTCACTCTCACATAAAAGTACAAATATCTAAATTATTAATTGTATTCCAAATTTGAATTAGAATTTTCTTTTTTGAAATAGATACATTGAATCTATTAAAATTTTTTTCCTGAATCACATAATGAAGATCTTCAGGATTTTGATCAAAAATTATTTACATTTACAATTGAACAGAAACGATGTCTCGAACATAACAATAGAGAGGTTGCGTGATAAAGTAAAAGTAGCGTTTTTCTTCTAGTCCTAAGACTCTTAGGGCTGGTTATCCGGTTTCTATGTCATATAAGTGACTAAGATCACAACACCTGTCCTGAACGGGACACGAGTCTTTTGCAGGGTTACTCATTTACAGCTAGAGCAACGTAAAATGAGGTGTTTTGATTAAGATCTCAATTCACCTCCTGGTCCGGGAACCGAAATCACGATCTTGCGATAGTGAGTGCAACGTTCTAACCGCTAAGTCATGCACCGCAACCTTTAGGCATTAATGTCTTCAGTCCTAGGGCTCATTGGGTGTCAGACATGAACTCCCTTTCCTTGTCATATAAATGACCGAGTCACATATCCCGCCAGTTCTTTCCGGGATTACTCATTTTACAACTGAGTGGTTTCGGTCAATGTGAAATGGAGTGTTTTGCTTAATAACGTAGTGCACCGCTCGCTCTGGGAATCGAAACCATGATTATTAAGACGCCAGCCTGTCGCAGGGTTACTCGTTTACTGCCGGAGCAACGTGAAATGAGATGTTTTGGTCAAAAACACAATTTACTTCCAGGTCCGGTATCCAAAATCGCGATCGTACAGTCGTGTGTGCAACACTCTAGCCTCTAGGCCATGCGTTTCACCCCTTGGGCATTTCTCTCTTGAGTCGTAGGTCTCATCGAGCCGGAGTTAAACCCGATTTCCTTGGCATGAAAGTGACCGAGATCACAACATTACCCCAGCACGGAACCCCAGCCCGTTGCATAGTTACTCATTTGTCGCTGAGTGGAATGGAGCAACGTGAAATGAAGTGTTTTGAAATCAATGCACCGCCTGCTTTAAGAACACACTCCACCACCCGCTCCGGGAACCGAAACCACTAGTCCAAGGGCCTTCACAAAAATGATCTGCCAACGCTTTTAACAAAAAGGACACGAAGAGAGCACAGTGATACAAACATAATGAGAATATTCTAAACCACGTGGTACAACAGGATAAATTTGTCATGTTGTTGTGTGACTGCGGTTATAAGAAAACAGACACTTTTGTTTCATACTTAATGTTTTGTGTTATGTTGTCAAAGTGTATATGTGGATAAGATCTGGATATTGTGTTTGAGATAATTTAGTCAATGTTGTAAGGAAAAACAAACATAGCAGATCTGCTGCGTATTGTTCTCATCGTGATAAGGTCTTTTGTTGCCAGTTTACTTAAGTAATGCCTATTGCTTAGCATGAGATTTCACTAACGGCACGAGCCAAATAGGTATGCATGCATGTATGTATGTATGTATGTATGTATGTATGTATGTATGTATGTATGTATGTATGTATGTATGAATGTATCTGTCTGTCTGTCTATCTGTCTGGCTGTCGATCTATCTATCGATATACATATAAATGTATATGTTATATTTCTCTCTCTCTCTCTCTCTCTCTATATATATATATATATATATATATATATATATATAGAGAGAGAGAGAGAGAGAGGGGGGGATAGATAGATAGATAGATAGATAGATAGATAGTTTGAAGTGGTGTTCAGATTTAATATATATATTACGAAAAAGGAGTTATAATTTTGGATAAATTTTGACTACCTCCTTTTTCTTGATGCATACATATACATACACACACATAAACACACACACACACACACACACACACACACACACATGAAATGCTGTAGTTTTGCCGAAACATTGTGTTGTGTTTGTTTAAAGAGATTTGTTAGAGAGACTCAAGGATAGATAGATAGATAAATAGATAGACAAACAGATAGACAGACAGACAGACAGATAGATAGATAGATAGATAGATAGATAGATAGATAGATAGATAGATAGACAGACATGCATAATTTAAACAAAAATTAGCTAAGAGGTCTCAGGTTGCCAGTAACAGACAAATAGAGGTATATCAAATACCATAAAATATAAATTCATAGTTTATTTATTATTTATTGGTTATTTTGTATGTATATATAATATGTATTGTGCATGTATGCATGTATGTATGTATGTGTGTTTGTATAAGTAAAACAAAAATGACCTAAGAAAACTGAGAGTGGCCAGAGGCATACATTTTACAACATAGACACGCAGATATGTCAAATAGCGTTCAATTTAAATTCTTGTTGTATTAAAATTATAAAGGCGCGAGTTGGTACAATCGTTATGCCAGCAGGAAAATTGCTTATCGACATTTCGTTCATTTTTCCGCTCTGAGTTCATTGTCCACCGAGATCTTCACCTTTTAACCTATGGTGGGGGTCGATAAAATAAGTACTAATCAAGAACTGGGATCGACGTAATTGACTATCCGCTCTGCTCAATATTTCAGATCTTGTACCCATAAAATTATCTCCTCCTCTAGATGGCGTGACACAATGACCAAATATCAACTAAGA
>NC_142948.1:25257851-25262851 GCF_046866305.1 Octopus bimaculoides | reverse complement strand
ACTAAACTAACTATTGCTTAATCATCCTCTCACACCGTCTCCGATGAAGGGATATAATAAGTATTCTGGAAACAGCTGTAAAACATTCTATTCATAAATGTTCTATATTATACACAGCCTTGGTCTTTTATCTCATTACGAAAAGTAAATCCTTATATATATATATATATATATATATATATATATATATATATATATATATATATTTAAATAATAAGGGTAATAAATTAAATATTAATTTAATTAACACCAATTTAAAACCAGTGGTCTAGCACAAAGAGAAATTTAAAGATTCAGAAAAATTGTATTACATACGTATAAGAAGGGATGACCACTAAGTGGACATCCATTACGCTAGAAATAGACCATCTACGATCAAACCACAAAGTCTCAGACGGAATTGATTTTGAACACCATTTCGAAAAAGCTGTGATTATGTTTGGTGTTTCTTATGTCTACACTCAGAGAAGAATCTTAAAGGCACGACTGGAATATCTTCGAGATAACTACCACATTCGAGAGAATGACTTCTTAACATTTCATGATTTGATCGTAGATGGTCTATTTCTATCATAATGGATGTCCACTTAGTGGTCATCCCTTCTTATGCGTATATATATATATATATATATATATATATATATATATATATATGTGTGTGTGTGTGTGTGTGTGTATGTATGTGTGCATGTACGTATATGTATACATATATATATATATATATATATATATATATATATATATATATATATATATATATACATAGACACATATGTATACGCATTAGCTTACTTATACACTTACACACACAGCCCACATAATTTTAAGCTCGCCCACATATGCATAGGCACGCCCTTTCCCCCATTTACTCACACCCATCCCACACACCATTCTCACATACACACACGCGCTTGTGCACCTTCGTTCGGCCGATCCACCATTATTATCTCCCTTCCACTCAGTTTCTTTCTTCCGGCCATTTAATCATGTTGAACCGTTATACCCTACACATTTTTTTCTCCGTTCTTTTTTTTTTCCTCTCAATCCATTCTGTCAAAGAGCGTAGACTCGAAACATCAAAGACTTTTACATTCTTGCCGAGCATTAAACAAATACCCCTGATTGTTGCTTCTTAACCTGTCTTCGTGTTTTGTTTACTGTAAATTTGAACTATATATATACATATATGTATACATATATATATATACATATACATACATATATATACCATTATATATATATATATATATATATATATATATATATATATATATATATATATATATATATATATAGATGTATACAAATATATATATATGCATGCATATGCATATATGCAAATATATATATACATACATATGCATATATACATACATATATATACGTCTCTTCACCTCTCTTCATACTTCTCTCCTCTCCCACTTCTCTTCACCCCTACTCTTTCTCTCCTCTCTCTTACTCTCTCTCACTCTCTTCTCTCGTACTCCCCCCTCTCTCACTCTTACTCTCTACACTCTTACTCTCCTACTCTCTACACTCTTACTCTCTTACTCTCTCACCCTTACTCTCTTACTCTCTTACTCTCTCACCCTTACTCTCTCACTCTCTTCCCCCTCTCTCTCACTCTCTTTCTCTTCCTCCCTTTCTCCCCCCATACCCTCTTCCCTCTCTCTCACTCTCTTTCTCTTCCTCTCTTTCTCTTCCTCTCTTTCTCCCCCCATACCCACCTTCCCCTCTTTCTCTCCCCCCATACCCCAACTTCCCCCTCTCTTAATCCACCTTCCCTCTCTTATACCCACCCTCTCTCCTCTCTTCCTCTCCCCTCCCATACCCATCTTCCCCCTCTCTTACATCCACCTTCCCCTTCTCCCTCCTCGTCAACACCCTCTCATAAGCTAATCCCACCACACCCCAACACACTCCTACTCTACCTTCCCACTCCACCCCATCCAATTCCTTACAACCACCACCCACCCCTACCCACAGACCCCTACCTCTACCCCACCCTAAGCCTAACCCACACTCCACCCATGCCTTCCCCACCTCCCAACACCCTCACATCACACCACACCAATACCCTCGCATCACACCACGCACACACCACTGACCAACTACTTTCTCCCTTTCTCCCTTCCCCCATTTTCACATTACATACGTCAAGATCACCAGCATTCTACCTCCCACACACAGCCCCTCGTTCCCGATCACCGTTTGTTATCTCCCCCTTTCTTAGCTCTCCTGAAATAAGAATTTCTAACTTCCGGTCAGTCATTGTTATGATAGGCCATTATTATGATTGACCGTTGACTGAACACTATTCAATTTTTTTTCTCCGTGTTTTTCTCCTTGTCTCCGTATTCTTTCTGTTGAAGAGCGTAGCTCGAAACGTCAAAGACTTTCCGTATTCCCGAGCGTCATACTAATATATACTTTTGTTATTTACACCACCTGTCCTCGTCTGTTGTTATTATTTGTATATTCTCCCATATATATATATATATATATATATATATATATATATATATATATATATATATATATATATATATATATATATATATATATATATATATATATATATATATATATATATACGGTTTAGATATAGATTCAAGGCTTGAATATGGTACTTATGCGAAGGCACCCGAATTTCACATCCCAAAAGGATGGGTGATTAAAATCAAATAATAAGCAACACGGATTTCAAAAGTGATTGCAGTACGCACGTTTCATGCTACTTCAATTTATTTAAGTAATGTGAGCATTACCTTAAATGCAATATGAAGAGCAATCTTCAGCTGCACGAAAAAATGTAGAAAAAAAAGACATATTACAAATGTGGCAACATATTAAAACCAAGTGGGAGAGAGCAGAGGAAGAATATATAAGTCCATCTTGACATAGCAGGGTCTATCAGGCTAGTAATTGATTCTAGACAAAAGTTTTAACTGTCTCAGAATTCTATTGTTTCTTATCTAGTGGTGATAGCAAAGGGACAATTACTTCTAAAGAGAGGGAAGGTGTAAGCAGTATGCATGGGCAAGGCTATGCATACTGCTCATGCATACTGCTTACACCTTCCCTCTCTTTAGAAGTAATTGTCCCTTTGCTATCACCACTAGATAAGAAACAATAGAATTCTGAGACAGTTAAAACTTTTGTCTAGAATCAATTACTAGCCTGATAGACCCTGCTATGTCAAGATGGACTTATATATTCTTCCTCTGCTCTCTCCCACTTGGTTTTAATATGTTGCCACATTTGTAATATGTCTTTTTTTTCTACATTTTTTCGTGCAGCTGAAGATTGCTCTTCATATTGCATTTAAGGTAATGCTCACATTACTTAAATAAATTGAAGTAGCATGAAACGTGCGTACTGCAATCACTTTTGAAATCCGTGTTGCTTATTATTTGATATATATATATATATATATATATATATATATATATATATATATATATATATATATATATATATATATACATATATATATATATACTATATATATATACTATATATACATTTACACACACACACTCGCACAGATATATCTGTCTGGATTCTTTTTATCCCGTTTTACTCCTAATTATATACAGATATATCTATCATTCTATCTATCGATATGTGTGTGTGTGTGTGTATGTGTGTGTGTGTGTGTATGACATCACTGTATGTCACCTGTACTGCAGACATGTCGCTGACACGCCTCTATTATTCCCACCACCACCACCCTACATTCCATGTCCTCCTTACTGTAACATATATTTCAATTGACCCACACTCGAAGCTGCATCAAAGAAAGGTCACCAGGTCAAACTTCACACAACGTCGTCGTCGTCGTCGCATTTCGTCAACGAACGAAGAATGAGCGACATTGGACGTCGCGTTTCTTCTGAACTCTCTCAGTTCTGTTTCTATGCCGCCCGTTTATAAAACCTGGCGAGGATGATGGTGGGGATGATGGGGATGATGATGATGATGATGATGATGATGATGATGATGATGATGATGGTGCTGCTGGTGCTGGCAATGAAGTTGTAGATGACGAGATGGAGGAAGAAGAGGAGTAATTGATGTTGGTGTTGTTGGTGATTCTGCTCCTGATGATGACGATGATATTGATGATGATGAGGAGGAGGAGGAGGAGGAGCAGGAGGAGGAGCAGGAGCAGGAGGATCAGGAGGGGCAGGAGGAGCAGGAGGGGCAGGATGATGATGATGATGATGATGATGATGATGATGGTGATGATGATGGTGGTGATGATGATGATGATGATGACGATGATGATGATGATGATGATGACGACGACAACGCCGACGACGACAGCGACGACGACGACGATGACGATGATGATGATGATGATGATGATGATGATGGTGACGACGACGACGATGATGTGAACTTGCGCTCTCCAGCAGAAGCGAATTTTCGAGTATAGTCAAACTTATCACGGTTACAGAGAAACAAACACGTGTTTGTGTATGTATGTATGTATGTATGTATGTATGTATGTGTGTATGTATGTATGTATGTATGTGTGTATGTTCGTAGGCATGCATACGTATTTATAGATATTTGTGTATTTATATAAATGTGAACATGCGTGTATGAGTAAATATGGAACTACTTTTCTATCAGACATGTTATATCGAAAACACGACTATGTTCATGTCTAACGTTTCTACTTTTAAAAAATTGTCTGATTGCCTTGTGAGTACTTCATGATGACTTTGAAAGATTACGATTCTGAAATCAGATAACGTTTCAACACTTTCGGTTCTCACCATCAGAATGAAAGGACTGTATTATTGTTCACGTTGTCCACGCTATTTGCTGTAAAACGCAAAGTATTATGTAAATACCGTTATAGCTTATAAAACTATCTTTACTAAATGGAACACTTCTTTAACGCCCGAATTATAGAACGTGTGCAGTGTCTATATGCTGAGTTCTTCTATTATTTGGTTATTAATACAACTATAATATAAGAAACATTT
>NC_142948.1:25250351-25252851 GCF_046866305.1 Octopus bimaculoides | reverse complement strand
GAATAACTGTTGTTGTTGTTGTTAACGATGGTCGTGATGACGATGATAATCATCGTAACAAGCCATAATTGTGAAACTAATCTCTTTGACGACGATATGATGATGATCTTGAAAGATAACATTGCTGATGATGGTGAAAGCAGCGGCGTCGGTTGTAGCGGCGGCGGCTTGGCGCGGCGATGTCGATGCCGACGATGACGACGATGATGACGGCGATGATGACGACGACGACGACGACGACGACGATGATGATGAAAAATAAAAGCTATATATCTCGTTTTCAGCTTTCATGTTCTGAATGACGACGTATACGTAAAATACATACATGTGCATGAGTATATATCTAAGTATATACATGGATATATGTATATGTATATATATATATATGGATGGATATATATATATATATATATATATATATATATATATATATATATATATATATATATATATATATATATATATATATATATATATATATATATATATATATATATATATATATATATATATATATATGTATGTATATATATATATATATGTATATATATATATGTATATATATATATGTATATATATATATATATATATATATATATGTATATATGTATGGATATATATATTGTATAAAGGATCATGGGCAAGACCAGAACAATGCGAAGTAAATGCAAGGCAAATCCCAAGAAAGCAAATATATGAATTAATGTAGACTTACCTTGCATTCTGTCATATATATATGTGTGTGAGTGTGTGCTTGTGTGTATGTATGTATGTATATACATGTATATGTAATATATATATATATATATATATATATATATATATATATATATATATATATATATATATATATATATATATATATATATATATAAGAAGGAAAATTCACACAGTTTACATAGTTTTAATATATTTTTTGATATATTTTATAACTGAAAGAGTGTTGTGTTGTCGACCGGTTTCGCTTTCGCTAATCATGACATTGAGATTATTGTAATTTTCTATTTTCTTAACAAGATTTTTATCATGCTGTGTGTGGTGAAGTTTGTGAATGACTGATTCAGAAAGTAGAAAAATCTAAGGGGAAGTAAATGGTGATCGTTATTATTGGGGACAGGAGAGGTAATTGCTCATCTTTTGGAGAGGGAATAAATAAATATATATACAGAACCTCAAAAGTCAAAGTAGTGAGATGAAATATCTACAGTGATGGGTATGTGATCATGAATTGAAATATATAGTGAGACCAAAGTTGGTCATGCTTTCATATTTAAACGTGTTCTGTCTTTTTCGATGAATAAATTTTCTTTATTTAAACGTTCTTGTACAGAAATTGCTTCTTTGCACTGGTATATGGAGAAAACAGTGAAGTTTGGTTGGATATTACCTGCACATCTCTCTATGTGTTCACTCAAAGGAATATGTCTTTCCTGCGGGAACCGGTTCTGTTCCTTATGTAGTGTGGTTCTCTGTCTCAGTGTCATACTTGTCTGTCGCATATAATTATGTCCACAACCTGAACAAGTTATAACATAAATTAGATTCTCGGAATCACAAGTGAAGTTAGTTTTAAATGTGAACCTCTCTCTTTGATTGAATGGGAATTCCGAGCCTTCCAGTAGGTTGGGGCATGTTCAACAGTTTGGGCGTTCACATTTTTAACCGTTGGTTTCGTGGTTGTTGTGTAAAGCTTCGTATTTGTTAGAAGTCTTATCAGCGATTTGTGTTGCTTTTTGCATTTGATCAATTCATGTGTTTTCAGAATGTTATTCATTTTTTGGATCCCTAGTGAGCATTGGTAGATTTTGTACAATAGTGTTCTATGCCTCATTGTTTCTAGGGTTAAGAGTTGGTATATACGGTAGTGTTTTCAGATGATGTGTGGTGTTACATTTTGTGATCTTAGTGTTTTAATGCCTAATTTCTTAGCACGCTTAATACTATTGTCTATAAGTGAAGGTGGGTTTGTCTTTAGGTTAGTGTTGTTCTGAGGTCTTGAAGACGGAGGCCCCGTGTATTTCCATCAGACACTATTGTGCAAATCCCTTTTGCTAAATTAAAGGGCATGTTTCTTTTGATGTGTTTCGGGTGGCATGAGCTACACAGGAGATCATGTGTCAGAGTAGATACAGCTGTAGAGTGCAAAATTTTCTGTAACTCATCACCCTGTCTCTCAATATTTAAGGTACATGATTCCTTTACTATACTTGTTTTTATGCCAAAATGTAACTAGGATCCAGTCCTCTTCAAAATTGTTAACGGTTTTATATTTGGTTAAGAACTGAATTAGCAACAAGCTCTGAAAGGTGCTGCGTGTAAGTAAATTGCGGCCTTAAGAATATCATTCAACTACTATCGTTGCTGAATGTTATATATATATATATATATATATATATATATAACATATATATATATATATATATATACATATATATATATATATATATATATATATATATATATATATATATATATAACATAGATATATGCCTATATACGT
>NC_142948.1:25237851-25242851 GCF_046866305.1 Octopus bimaculoides | reverse complement strand
CTACTGGTCTCGTCATTCTTGTTATACCAGGTTTAAAAGATGACAGAGTGGGACTGGCCCTGCACAAGCTATGCTTACTATGATAAAAGTCATTGCGCAGGTTCTTATGCAAGCACCAACACCCTCACACTTGCTTCAAAACAGTGGCAAGAGCGAAAGAGGGCGCCATATTAAATGAGTAAACTTCATCTTCGCTGCTCTCAGTGCAGCCGTCTTTTGCTGAACCCCTCGTTTGTCAAAGCGAAGATACAGGTGTGTGTATGTGTGATTTGTGTGTGTGTGTGTGTGACGCTGTGTGTGTGTGTGTGTGACGCTGTGTGTGTGTGGGTCTGTGTGTGTGTTTGTGTACATATATATGTATTCTTCCCCATCTCTCGCTCTCTATCTTATTTCTTTATTGCCCACAAGGGGCTAAACATAGAGGGGATAAACAAGGACAGACAAAGGGATTAATTCGATTATATCGACCCCAGTGCGTAACTGGTACTTAATTTATCGACCTCGAAAGGATGAAAGGCAAAGTCGACCTCGGCGGAATTTGAACTCAGAACGTAACGACAGACGAAAAACTACTAAGCATTTCGCCCGGCGGGGTAACGTTTCTGCCAGCTCACTCTCTATCTATCTATCTATCTATCTATCTATCTATCTATCTATCAATGTGCTTGTGTTTAGATACATATGTACCCATACATGGACAGACCAAAAGACAGACGTATAGATAGATAGAGTGATAGATAGATAGATAGATAGATAGATAGATACATACATACATACATACATACATACATATATATATATATATATATATATATATATATATATATATATATATATACATACACAAACACACACAATACATATAGATAGAGGTATAGATTTTAAAGATATATGTCAGTTATGACATCTTGTACATGACAAAAGCGTAAAGTCTGAGTGAGTCAGAGAAGACACGGTAGCCGTATATAGAGGACTGAGCCACGACTTTCCAACTTCGCTTCCTACATCGTATTGCATCTCCTTTTATTCTTCACTTTAGTCTGCTTGTTATACGAAAATATGGAACTGACATGCTTTGACCTTTAGTTGATCCGGCATTATTGTCATGCCACGGGTGCGTACATATATATACATACATACATATATATATACACATACACATACACATACATACATACATACATACATACATACAAACATACGTCTACACATTTCACATACATAAATGCATACATATATGTATATATACACACATTCACATACATATATGCACACATATATGTGTATATCTACGTGTATAATGAAACGTATATCTACACGTTTGTGTCTGTGTCTGCTTGTATAAGCATATATATATGTGTGTGTATATATATATATATATATATATACATACATACATACATATATATATATATATATATACATATATATATATATATATATATATATATATATATATATATATATATATATATATATATATATATATATATATATATATATATATATATACACATATAAATATAAATGTGTATATATGTATGCATGTATATTCTTATATATATATAACTTGACGTTCAATCAAATGTTGAGCGTATAAATGGATGTTTATGTTCTAAAATAAGACACATGCAAACTTATACGGACTACGAAAAAGAGTGTCAGAGTGGGTTTATTTGGTGCAAACTGCGAACAACGAACTCGTGGCTGATTTCGCACCGTTTAATTTTATAAGTACTCTCTGGCTAAATGTAAACAGAGCCGGGGGTACAAGGTTACCTAGTGACTAAGTACTGTGCACTTCTGGCCCACAATAATTATTCGGAATGGTAACAATGTTAATATAGTAATAATGGTTTCAGATTTTGGCACGAGGATTGAAATTTCGGGGAACGGCGCTAAGTCGATTATGTCGACCCAAAGATAAAAGTCAAAGTTGACCTTGGCAGAATTTGAACGCAGATCTTGAAGACTGACGGAATGCCGCTAACCATTATGCCCGGCGTGCTTACGATTCTGCCAGGTCATAGCCTTTATTCTTTTATTCCTTTACTTGTTTCAGTCATTTGACTGCGGCCATGCTGGAGCACCGCCTTTAGTCGAGCAAAATCGACCCCAGGACTTATTCTTTGCAAGCCTAATACTTATTCTATCGGTGTCTTTTGCCGAACCGCTAGGTTACGGGGACATAAACACACCAGCATCGGTTATCAAGCGATGTTAGAGGGACAAACACAGACACACAAACATACACACACACATACATATACATATATACGACGGGCTTCTTACAGTTTCTGTCTACCAAATCCACTCACAGGGCTTTGGTGGGCCCGAGGCTATAGTAGAAGACACATGCCCAAGGTGCCACGCAGTGAGACTGAACCCGGAACCATATGGTTGGTAAGCAAGCTACTTACCACACAGCCACTTCTGTACTTTTGTTAATATAGTAATAACAGAGACGGAAAAATAAAGAATTCTCTGTAGAACTCTTAGTTTTATTCTGAATTTCGTGGCAAGAATTTCCAGTCTAAGAAGTATGAACTTTTAACTCTTTTGTGATGAATTCCTTGTAAACGAGAGGGGTCCCGGATGCTTGTTATCGAGGCGAAGGCATGATTGTGTGGTTAGGAAGCTCGCTTTGCAATCATGTGGTCATGGGTTCAGTTTTACAACGCAGCATCTTGAACAAGTGTCTGGAGCACCATCTTCAGTCGAATAAATCGACCCCAGGACTTAGTCTTTGTAAACCTAGTAGTTATTCTATCGGCCTCTTTGCCGAACTGCTAAGTTACGGGGACGTAAGTTCACCAATATCGGTCAAGCGATGGTGATGGGAGGAACAAGCATAGACGCACAAACATATACATACATACATACATACATACATATATACATATATATATATATATATATATATATATATATATATATATATATATATATATATATATATATATATATATATATATATACATATATATATATACACACATATATATATATATATATATATATATATATATATATATATATATATATATATATATATAACGGTCTTCTTTCAGTTTCCGTCTACCATGTCCACTCACAAGGCTTTGGTCGGCCCGCGATTATACTGGAAGACATTCGACCAAGATACAACGCAGTGGCACTGAACCCGGAACTATGTGGTTGGGAAGCAAGCCGCTTACTACACAACCAGTCCTGCATTTATTTCAAATTTTGATACAAGGCCAGCAATTTATAGGGAAGAAGATAAATTTATTACATAGATTATATAAGCATTGGTGTGTATGTTTGAGCATGTGTCTGTTTGTGTGTGCGTGCGTGTGTACACATAGACACATACACGGATAAATATATATATGTATATATATACACAGACATGCAGAAACACAAGTTTGTACTAACCGCACACACACACACGTATGTTATGCATTTTACAAACAATAATACTCTCTCTCTCACACACATACACTCACATATTGGCCCCATGCAAGCAGTAACCAATCAAGAGTGACGTCAACAAAATTGCTGTGAAATTATCGTCTGTTCTCTTCATTGTCTTAACACCATTAATTCGGCAATTAATCTCTGTGAGCCGGCCAACGGTGAGTCTGTGTGTCCGTCTAGCGATTACCATTGGTTCCCCTTCATCGACAAACAGACGGACGTATTCTGCTGAGAGAAGCTGGGCGTCATTTATATCACTTCCGTTAGTTTTGTCGATTGGCAAGGCTAAGAGATGGATAGATAGATAGATAGAGAGAGAGAGAGAGAGAGAGAGAGAGAGAGAGAGAGAAAGAGAGAAGGAGATATAGAGAGCGAGATAGATGAGTACAGAAAGATAGAGGGAAAAGTGAGAGAGGCTAAGAGACGGAGAAGCCAATTTAGATATTAAATTAGTACAACAATGGCGGAGAGTAAAGATATGAAGTGGTTATGAGGTTAACATATCGTTTGGGCTGATGTGTTATACATGTATACATACATACACACATACATACATACATATGTGTCGATCTATTTATCTATCTATCTATCTATCTATCGATCGATCTATCTATCTATCTATCTATCTGTCTGTCTGTCTGTCTGTCTGTCTGTCTGTCTGTCTGTATGTATGTATGTATGTATGTATGTATTGTATGTATGTATGTATATCGAAGAGGATAGACAGACAGACATATATATATATATATATATATATATATATAGATAGATAGATAGATAGATAGATAGATAGATAGATAGATAGATAGATAGATAGATAGATACAAATCCATCGAGTGAGCTCATACTGTTGTTTGTGGTAGTGGTGGTTGTTTCGGTGGAGGACGTAGTACTGATGGCGGTGAATCGATTTTAATATGGATTGCGGTACCAATGGTCTGTAGCAGCAGCAGCAGCAGTAGTAGTAATAGTAGTAGTAGTAGTAGTAGATGAGATTTTGATGGCAGCTGTGGTGGAGAGGGTGATAGGGTGGCGGTGGTGGTCGTGGTTGTGGTGGTGATACTAACGGTGATGTTAGTGGAGATGTTGGTGCTTGTAGCAAATGCTCTTACCATCACCATCATAATCATAATCATCACCACCACCACCACCACCACCACCACCACCGCCATGACTACCACATTTACCGTATACCATCACATCTGCCACCACTCAGATGTTGGATATTTTCCACCATGCAATCATACAAGATGGCCACGGCCGGACGGAGCACCACCCTTATCCTTACAGCTCACCTATCTTCTACACATCTTCACTTATACTCTGACTATGATTTGGTCGTTGTTTGGCCCGTGTCAGTCTTGTGCAGACTATTTGTTGAATGAGCCCTACCCATGACCCTCTTGAATAATCTTTAGATATAAGCGCAAGCATAGCTGTATGACAAATTTGTAGACTCACTCATGTATATATATATATATATATATATATATATATATAATATTAGGGACAAAATCCAAATTACAGGTAAAAACTCAATT
>NC_142948.1:25217851-25222851 GCF_046866305.1 Octopus bimaculoides | reverse complement strand
TATATATATATATATATATATATATATATATATATATATATATATATATACATACATACATACATATATACATATATATATAGGGTGGATAAAATACCCGAGATCCATTGACTTTCTCTCCAGCGGTCTCTCATCATCGGTGTCATGTCCTGTACTTCACAGAGACCAATGTCTATCCATAGTGCATCAACATTTGCCATCCTCAGTCTCGCTCTTCTACTGCATCATTGTAAGGGCTCTTGCAGGAGCACTAAGTACAGTATCAAATACGCTATACACACACATATATATATATATATGTGTGTGTGTGTGTGTGTGTGTGTGTGTGTGTGTCTGTGTGTGTGTGTGTGTGTGTAAATACGTGACACTTATTCGGTAGCCACGATAAAACTCCGACATGGCTACCGAATAAGTGTCACATATTTTTACAGATAAATTCCTCTATTTACATAATATGGAGGTCTCTTTCTTTCTTTTCTTGTCCTTTCTATCAATATATATATATATATATATATATATATATATATATATATAAATGTGTGTGTGGGAAGGTGGGGTGTGCATGTGTATATATATATATATATATATATATATATATATATATATATATATATATATATATATATATATATATATATATATATATATATATATATATATACATACATACATACATACATACGTCATACACAAGTATACATATCTATATATAGCTACATACGTATCACTGCATCACAGTATCAACCAAGCCGTCCGGTTCTGTCATACACTGCATGTCACAAAGTGCTTCCTATTTTGTCTTGATTGCGTTATTCCTTTCCATCTTGACCCAAATTGCTTGACGAAATCATCTCATCGTCGTGGCTTTTTCCGATCTCTTGGGTACTGTTCGATAATTGCATGTGTTCAGCTGTGCTCTATGAGCCTTGCGACATGTCCTGGTATTAGAAATTCTTGTGACTGTCTGGTTCCCATTGTTTCATGTCGGCAGTAATCAACACTCATTCACTCAGAACTAATATCACGTGTTACTCTTGTTATTCATTGTCCGTAAGCCTATGAATACAGTACAACAAACTTTTGTGCGTGTGCGCGCACGTGTGTGCATAGAATACGTCGATCACATGAATAATAGATATATTGGTGTGTGGAAATAAAGCCTTACGGCAGGGATACAAGGTTTCACAGGCACAGAGAGGAATATCGATGCCGTGGAAGATCAGGCTTGGCCGAACGCCGGTCACGTGGGAAGAGAAGAGAGAGAGAGAGGTAGAGGCAGAGGGACAAAAGAATTAAGCAGGGGTGAGAAAAAATGACAGGGATACAGTGAAGGGAAAGTGAGCAAGAAGAGAAGGTAAGGAAATGTGAGAGGGGGAACGAAAGAACGAAGAGTGGAATGAATGAATAAGGGTGAAAGGGCTGATAGACAGAAATAGAGTTGTACAAGATTTAGAAAAATGTATACTTACATATAAGAGATCAAAGTGTACGTACGCCGCTATATATATATATATATATATATATATATATATATATATATATATATATATATATATAATACAAAATGGGACAACGCAAAACATCCAGACAGTTAGGTGATACAAGAAAATGACAACAAAACATCCAGATAGACGATACAAAGAAAACAAGGACAGGTCATTCGGAGTTTTCTTTCATCAGTCGAGTTCCAGATTATCTTTGCAATTTCGGCTGTATATATACATACATACATACATATATATATATATATATATATATATATATATATATATATATATATATATATATATATATATATATATTATATACCGTATTTAGTTGGTGCCAAGGGCGAGACTGTCGGCCTTTGAATCAATTTGGTACCTTTCAGCCGATTAAAATAATGAATAAGCTATCTTGGCATTCGTCGGTTACGACCATGTGCGTTCCAGTTGATCCGATCAACGAAGCAGCCTGCTCGTCAAATTAACATGCAAGTGGCTGAGTACTCCACAGACAAGCGTACCCTTAACGTAGTTCTCAGGAGATTGGCATGAGACAGAATGTGAGAAGGCTGGCCCTTTGAATTACCGGTATAACTGATTTTTTCCGGCTGAGTAGACTAGAGCAACGAGAAATAAAGTGTCTTGCTCAAGAACGTAAAGCGCCACCGAGTATCGAACTCGTGACGTTACGATTGTGAGCTAAGCGACGTAACCACCAAGCCACACACACCTTCACATGAATAAGGTATATGGACTCATGTATTACATTTTGCGTTTTAAATATTCAGTTGTTCCTACCAGACGTATGTGTGTGTGTCTGTGTGTACATATGTATGCATATATATGTTTGTGTTTGTGTGTGTGTGTGTGTGTGAGGTGCACATGTCCGTATCCGTGACGTGTGTGTGTGTGTGTGTGGTTGTGTGTGATTCTGTGTTTGTGTGCCGTAATTGTAGTATAACTATAGTTATTAATGGAGTGTAGAATATCGCCTGGAAAGTAGCTCTTTTATGCCTCCTGGGACAATTTTGTAATGCGCCATTGTCTGAAAAAAACAATTATTTACACGGTTAATAACATTAACATCAACAACAACAACAACAGTAGTTAACAACAACAACACTAATAACAGCAACATTCTCGTGAACAATACGTTGACCAATAAAATCCAACTTGGGAATAATAAAACTGTCACGTTTTCATTAATATAATTTGTATTGTAAGTTAAATAGTTTCATTAATAAAATTAAAATAATAATAATTATGACGACAACGACGACGACGGCGAGGTGGAGGAGGAGGAGGAGGAAATAATAATAATTATGCTTTCTACTAAAGGCACAAGGCCTGAAATTTTGGGGGAAGGGACTAGTCGATTATATCGACCCCAGTGTTTCACAGGTACTTAATTTATCGACCCTGAGAGGATAAAAGCCAAAGTCGACCTCGGCGAAATTTGAACTCCGAACATAAAGACAAACGAAATACCTCTAAACATTTCGCCCAACGTGCTAACGTTTCTTATTTCTTTATTGCCTACATGGGGCTAAACATAGAGGGGACAAACAAGGACAGACAAAGGGATTAATCGTGCGTAACAGGTACTTAATTTATCGACCCCGAAATGATGAAAGGCAAAGTCGACCTTGGCGGAATTTGAACTCTGAACGTAAAGACAAACGAAATACCGATAAACATTTCGGCCGGCGTGCTAACGTTTCGGCCGGCGTGCTAACGTTTCGGCCGGCAGGCCGCCTTCAATATATATTTCAAATTTTGACACAAGATCAGCAATTTCGTGTGAAGGTTTAAGTCGATTACATCAATCTCAGGACTCAACAGATATTTATTTTATCCACCCCGATAAGATCAAAGGTAAAGTCGGCCGCTGGAAATAATAATAATAATAATAATAATAATAATAATAATAATAATAATAATAATAATGAGGGACAAACACGAGTGCCTGATAATTGACATGGCAGTGCCAAGAGATCAACATATCATCATGAAAGAAAGAGAGAAGATTGATAAATATGGAGACCTGAGAATTGAGATCGCTAAGATGTGGCAGCTATGAGAGTCAAATATAAAGGTTATCCCTGTTGTCATCAGAGCATTGGGTTCAATACCACCCAATCTGAAAAAAAAAAACATCTGAAAGCTTTAGAAGTACCCTACAATCTAGATGTATTGCAAAAGTCGGCATTACTTGGAACTGCACGCATATTGCGAAAAGTACTGTCTGTCTGGGATCCTTGTTGTGACTTGACAAACAGTACCAATATCTTCTATCAACAACCTCACGATAGTGTATACTGTGCGACGTCTAATAGTACTAATAATAATAATAATAATAATAACGTTTCCCTGAAAGAAATGGAAAAACTTTCAAAATACAAAGACCTGGAAATAGAGGTAACTCGAATGTGGAATCTAAAAACAGAAACAATTCCTATCATAGTAGGTGCCTTAGGTATAATAAAAAAATATTCAGACAAATACATAACAAAAACACCAGGACTTACAAATATATGTAACATACAGAAAATTGCACTACTGGGCACTGCACATATCCTACGCAAAACACTTTCAATACAGTAACCATAAGAGCATCACAGCAAACCACGGCACATACCCAAGGCGCACAGAGCTGCGCTCGGTAGTGAAGTGAAAGCACGTTATAAAAATAAAACTACTGAACAATAATAATAATAATAATATCATGACAATATAGCAAGGATTGTCCATTGGACACTTTACAAGTATGGACTTGCAACCTCATCAATGAAATATCCGCACAACTCCAAGTCTGCTTAACCAGTGCATGTGTTTATTATCGACATAATGACTCTCCTGGAGTACAACAAAATATGTTTCAATACACGAGTTCATATCAAGATTCTTGCAAACGAAATATAAAATGGAGTATAAAACGAAATATATCAAACAATTCATTATGAAAACTACTTTTAACCCAAACCTAAACACCACATTTGGTTGTGTTATATCTATCAAACAATTTGCAAGCAAACACTCTTCTGAGCAAAGCACAACCACCATGTTTCATTATATTAAATCTATCAAACAATTTCTTAACGAAACTACACCTAAATAAGTCATAAACACCATATTACATTATGTTGGGTTTATCAAACAACGCTATGTTTGAGCAGACGATAACAACGTTTTGTTGTTTAGCTATTTTCTTGGGTGGCTCTTTTTTCCTTTTTTCTTTATTTGATGTGTTTTTGTTTCAAGTTCTCTCATAGTTCGACAGTCTGTCTCTACAGTTTGTCCAATTTTCCCCGTAGTAATCAGAGATGCTAACCACCTACCAACGACCCACGCACTTCCATTAGGCCATCGACAGTGTTTCACTCCAGCCTCTCTCTCTCTCACTCACTCTCTCTCTCTCTCTCTCTCTCTCTCTCTCTCTATATATATATATATATATATATATATATATATATATATATATATATATATATATATATCTTCCTCCCTTCTCTGTGA
>NC_142948.1:25200351-25202851 GCF_046866305.1 Octopus bimaculoides | reverse complement strand
TTGAAAAACTGTCGTGGAAGATGCAAAGCAAATTGCGCAAGAATCAACAAAACTATTTAGTTCAAGTCACAGTTCGACCATTAAAAACTCCTTCATGAACTAGGAAAATTGTCGGAATTTGGTCAGTGGGTTTCCCATCAATTCTCTGCTTCTCAGTTTAATCAAAGGGCTGGCCTCTGTTCGTCATTGAAGAGTAAACTTGCTACCGAACCTTTTCCTGAGTAGACTCATCTCTAGTGATGAAAAGTTGGTTCTCTATAATCATACCTGCAGCGGGAATATTTAAAAGTCTGAATTACTATAACCGATGTCACGATTCACTAGAATATGGCCCGCGTGATCAACAAAATCTGACCAACCACGACTTCTCTTCGAACTGGCTCCAGCAACAGTACTATCTTTTCGTGACTTTCTCTCTGAGCCTATCCAGTATTATAAATTCAGCACACCTTAGCTATGTGACAGACGGCCAACAAAGATGACAGACAGAAGCTGGTAAGATGTAAACACCGGGTGAAGTGGGGACTGAGAATAGGTTTCGAATTCAGAAGTGAGAATCAGGTGAGAATCATACAAAGCAGTGCACCTCTCCGCTCTGAAGAACGCTGATGAGAAATCTCAAGGCATTCTGTCTACCTGAACACATGCCTATGGGTGTGTGTCTATGCGTGCGAGTTTGTATGCATCTATGTAATCTACATATATGAATAGGTGTATATACGTACATATATACACATATATATGTATACATGTCTGTATATATATATATATATATATATATATATATAAACAATATATGCATATACTCATATATTGTTTGTATCACACGATCGAACGCACGCGTTATCTTTACACAGTAAGTTTTTAACTATATATATATATATATATATATATATATATATATATATCTGTATGTGTGTGTATATATATATATATATATATATATATATATATATATAGCAGAAGCAACAGAATGACTCTCGAAGTCTGAGAGTTTCGTGCGTTGGTACTTACCAGAATTTAGTACGGTATTATCCATACAATTTCAAAATGAGGCGCTTATTTTGATTATATATATATATATATATATATATATATATATATATATATATATATCATACGAAGATTCTTGAAGATATCTATATACGTAGTTCATCGCATATATTGATAAAGAAATGTAGACCGTATCTATTGTTGTTATCTTCTACGAAAATGTGGAGGCGCAATGGTCCAGTGGTTAGGGCAGCGGACTCGCGGTCATAGGATCGCGGTTTCGATTCCCAGACCGGGCGTTGTGAGTGTTTATTGAGCGAAAACGCCTAAAGCTCCACGAGGCTCCGGCATGGGATGGTGGTGAACCCTGCTGTACTCTTTCACCACAACTATCTCTCACTCTTACTTCCTGTTTCTGTTGTACCTGTAATTCAAAGAGTCAGCCTTGTCACACTGTGTCACGCTGAATATCCCCGAGAACTACGTTAAGGGTACACGTGTCTGTGGAGTGCTCAGCCACTTGCACGTTAATTTCACGAGCAGGCTGTTCCGTCGATCGGATCGACTGGAACCCTCGACGCCGTAAGCGACGGAGTGCCAACAACAATCTACGAATATACCCGGAATTAAACAAACCGAAACGTGTTTCACACGTCAGAGTTCCGCAAAAAGAAAAAAAACAATGACGGATAATAAATAAAACGTTCAACATTCGACATCAAAAACCGATTAAAGGACCTAGTAATCATACGCTAAGCCCCAAAACATCACGTGACTTTCATCAAGTACCAGGATGGTCTGTGTCATATGACATAAAAAGAATGCTCCACATTTATTGGTTACGGAAAACCATTAAGAAGAAAGAAGGACATCCTCTTATATTAAAGTGAAACTCCAGCCACGCTACACACCCTGAATTCTGTCTCATGAACTTTAAAGAAGTCATTTATGATGCTTGACTAAAAAAGAATGTTGACGTCATTGATCACTTGAGTGGTTGATATCATCCTTAGCTGTTTAGAAATTTCGGTCATAATCAGCTGTTTTCTTTTCCTGACAATCGATTACAGAATTCGTTTAGGTATTTGTTTTGCAAGATTCTTGATGTGAATTCGTGTGTTGAAAGAGATATTGTTATACACGGGGATGGTCTTATCTTGCAAATTAAACACAAGCACTATGTAATTGGCCTTCACTTACGCTTTATTATTATTATGATTATTTTGGTTTCTTTGCCGAAACTATTTCCATTTTTGGAATAGGCTGAACAAGAGAAGACACGTGAGACAAAGAGTCGTTGTAAAGGTCATAAAATGTGTGACGAAAGACCGCTGACAAAGAGACTAAAATAATACTAATAAAAATCCTTTCTACTAAAGGTGCAAGGCCTGGAATATTTGTGGGGAGGGGACTAGTCGATTACATCGACCCCAGTCGAATTAATCGACTGGTACTTAGTTTATCGACCCCGAAAGAATGAAAGGCAAAGCTGACCTCGGCGAAATTT
>NC_142948.1:25192851-25195351 GCF_046866305.1 Octopus bimaculoides | reverse complement strand
ATATATATACATACATACATACATATATAAACGTATAGCGTTTTCTTTGGCATCGCCCAAATGCTGCTGTCGGTCTGAACGCCAGAATTAAGGAAATGTAACCAAGTTTTTAACGAAACTTACATTATATTAGAACAAAAGGTTCTGTCTCTAAAAACAAAGCAAATCTCCAACACCCTTCCTACACACACATATCTCCCAATCATTCAGTCACGCCGTATATTACGGTCCGATACAGGGCCGTTGAAAATTACCAACCGGCATCATCAGGAATGTATTTATCTGCAGAGAATATGGCCAGGGTGCCAAACATTGCGTCAGTGGAATGAGTGGGGTTGAGGCGTTTTGTTTGAATTACAATCCGTTGGGACTACCTCGCTCTACAACTGTCCCGCATATAGACGAAAAAAAAAATCTTACCCAGCTGTTAAACAGAGATTCCCCTTGAGATATACAGTTTCGTAGGAATTGGTAGGAATTGGTTACAGAATGTACTGCTGGAATCAGTAATGTGTCGGAGAAATATATTTTACTATGTTTCTTTTTTCGTGAATTTACACTGTGAGTTCAAATCACGTGAGGATCAACTTTGACTTTCATTTTCCGAGGAGGTGAAAGATACAATATTAATAGTTATCGCCAAGCCAACATGGTAGTCCAAAGATAGGACGAATGCTGCCGTTGATTAGCTCCAAGAAGCCATCACCTCTAGCTAGCTATGTGATACACGAACCTGTGTCCATTATAACCTTCGAACAGGGGAAGTCAGCCGCTTCCCCTTGCTGGTCTGGCATCTACAGACTAGTTTCAGGGTGTTTGCCCCGGCGATAACTATTAATATCCAGTACCCGCTGCCGTAGTCTCCTTTAGAGAGACTTAGAAATATTAATATTTCTATAGAAGGAAATAATGTTTAACATTTGATTTTGCAATAAACAACTCATGTGTCCTTTGTGGTTTATTAACATTACTGCTTATTTAAGGCATATAAAGTCGTAGCACCTAGTACTTGTTCAGTCTTTGTGCACTCGGCAAGAATACATATTTCGCTTATATGAAGGAAGAGTTATCTGTTTATGCGCACCTCTCTACTATACGTGCGCATAACCATAAGCGATGGAGTAATTACTACAGATGTGCTTTAATTCCAAACGAAACTAGTTTGCTACTTAAATGACCTCGGTCCTTGCGGGGTGGTTATCTCCTCTCTCAGCACATAGACAATGTGCTCTTTGCGTCCATAAGGGTCTTTAACTCTTGTTTCTAGAAATATAGGTGCTACCGTGCATCGTCAGTCACTATTAGTGACAACTGAATTTTCCTTTTTGATTTTATATTGCGTATAGCCACCTTCGTTATTTTATGTGCGTGCGTGTTGGTAGGTAAGAGGTAGGTAGGTAGGTAGGTAGGTAGGTAGGTAGGTAAATATAATAGGCATAAATAATGGGCCTTATACATTTCGTTGTGCATAATTGACTTACAGTAGTTTGAGATATTTATTTTGGATGCGTTCATGGTTAATTTAATCAATCGATCGATTGATCGACTGAAAATATAGTGAACGACTGATGCAAGTACGGTACAGTCCGACAAATCAACTGCCAAATGAAAGGAAGAGAAGAAAAAGAACGAGAAGGAAAGAAAGAAAGGAAAGAGGAAGGAATTTGGTCAGTGTGGCTTTGTACGGAATTAGGTCACCTGTTTCTAGCCATCAGCTTTAAGCTGTGGTTCTCTCTTACCATGGTTGAATAGTATTAACATGGAGTGTAGAAATTTGATATCAAACAACGTTATTAGGGTCAGTGGTCGACTTTTGACGATTTTGGAGATTATGTCAAGGAAGGTGTTTGGGATATGTTGTCTCTCTCTCTCTCTCTATCTCGTTCTCTCTCTCTCTCTCTCTCCTCTCTCTCTCTCTCTCTCTCTCTCTCTCTCTCTCCCTCTCTTTCTCTCCATATATATATATATATATATAAGAAATAATTGAGATTCAGTTGAATTTAGGTACTTAAGTTGAAGTACACAGTCAGTCCGGTATTATCCGCACACCACGATGTAAGGTGAATAAAATCAAAATAAACAACAGGATATCAAGAAGTGATGCAGTACGACCGTTTCAAGCGACTCCATTTAATTCAACAATACAATCATTACATCAATTTAAATGTAGTGCCATCTTCAGCTGCACAAATAAATAAATGGAATTTTAACAAGTAGGACACATTAATATAATTTTTTTCAAATATTCTAATATAGCATGAAGATGGAAGAAATTCATGTTGTCTCTATTGTAGCTAAGAATAAACTACTGTTCTAATTGTCGCGTGAAGCATAGTGAGGTCATAGGCTTGTAAGTGATTGTAATTGATTTCTAATTCTTTTATCTCTTTACCAACTACTAAATCTAAGACTAGAAGACTGTCTATTTTGAATAAATGACAAGAGTGAGTTGACAGCTCATGACTAGGGATGGTCATAAATATTATCATATGTATTCCTT
>NC_142948.1:25170447-25180447 GCF_046866305.1 Octopus bimaculoides | reverse complement strand
CGCACACACACACATACACACATATATATAGAGAGAGAAAGAGAGAGGTGGGGAAGAAAGACATACAAACACACGCACACACGCATATATACATATGTGTGTGTGTGTGTGTGTATGTGTGTGTGTGTTTAGAGTGAGAAAATAACATACACATACACACAAACACAATCACACACGCACGCACACAAACACAAACATGCACACATACACACATGGACCCATACAGTTGCTCTGTACATTCCGCCATGGTTTCTCGCTTCTCGTCTTGTCTCACTGGAAGCTGATATCTTGATGACATCTTCTCTGAAATGACTAAACTCTTTAACTTTTACAGAAGAAGAGGAAGTCACAGAGAATCTCCCGTTTCTATTTATTGCCGTTATTTTCAGCAGAATTCCTTTGTATTTTGGTTAGAATCAGTTTTGTCTAGTTGAGATTTCCTCTTCTTCATTCAATGGTATGCAGATATCCTTTGAAATGTAATGATATCAATTTATCTCTGATCCATGAAACATTCCAAAAGTCTCTTCTCAACGCCTCTGCTTCCGTAGTTCTTTTCATCCCCATTATTATTATTATTATTATTATTATTATTATTATTATTATTATTATTATTATTCAGTAATCTTATTTTTATTGCGTGCTTTCACGGCCCTGCCGAGCACAGCTCTCTGAGTCTCGGGTATGTGCTGTGGTTTGTTTTGATGTTATTTTTACTGTATTTGAAAGTGCTTTACGTAGCATACTTGCAGTGCCGAGCAGTGATATTTTCTGTATGTTATATATATTCATAATTCCTGGGGATGTGGTTATGAATTGAGCTGGATTTTTATTTACCATAACTACAACATCTATTATTATTATAGGAGTTGTTTTCTGTCCTCAGGTTTCACATTCGGGTTATCTCTATTTCCAGATCTTTGTATTTCAAGAGTTTCTCAATTACTTTTAGAGATATCTTTTCATCTGTAAGAACTGGAATGACGATTAGAAAGTGCAGTACACTTTCCCGTAGAATTTGGATGCAGGAGTTTCATTGAGACCATGAAGGTGCATGGCTCATAGGTTAGAGCGTTGGGCTTACAGCAAGTTCGATTCCCGACGAATGGGAACGTGAAACTCTGAGTAGCGGTATTTTTGTGATGTTTTCGCTGCTTTGATAATAAAATGTATATTACTCTATCTCCGGTATTTGAGTACTATTTTCCCCACCTTGCTTCACACACACACACACACACACACACACACACACACACACACACACACACACACACACATATATATATATATATTAAACGATACAACCAAGAAGATATTTTGGAACGCAGAATTGCCATTAGAACAGCAGAAATAGTGGGTAAATTACCCCAACAAGGCGAAAAATTTTATCAGACAACCTTCTAATAAAACAAATGTCAGGTTGTTTATATCTACACACACACAGTTAATATATATATATTTTTATATATATATATATATATGAGTTTGGAGGGATATATTACTTATTCGGATACCGCATTAGCTCTCAGCTAAGTTCCAGTTAACGGCTAACCACAGTGATCAGTATCTAACGTCTATTACTATATTTAGTTTGTTCGTCACTCCATGAATTCTGCTGATGGGTAATTACGCCTTCTCTTCGCTTGACAGTAAAATTTGTCTAGAGTATATAACTATAAAACAAATTTTGTGGATTTACAAGTCTCTATACTCTTTATTATTATTATTATTATTATTATTATTATTATTATTATTATTATTATTATTATTATTATTATTATTATTATTATTCAGTAGCTTTATTTTTATAGCGTGCTTTCACTTCACTACCGAACGCAGCTCTGTGTGTCTTGGGTATGTGCTGTGGTTTGCTGTGGTGCTCTTATGTTTACTGTATTGAAAGTGTTTTGCGTAGAATGTGTGCAGTGCCCAGTAGTGCAATTTTCTGTATGTTATATATATTTGTAAGTCCTGGTGTTTTTGTTATGTATTTGTCTGAATATTTTTTTATCATACCTAATGCACCTACTATGATAGGAATTGTTTCTGTTTTTAGATTCCACATTCGAGTTACCTCTATTTCCAGGTCTTTGTATTTTGAAAGTTTCTCCATTTCTTTTAGAGAAACGTTGTCCGTCGTATATATGGATACATATATGTGTGTGTTTGTGTGTCTGTGTTTGTCCCCCCAATATCGTTTGACAACCGATGCTGCTGTGTTTACATCCCCGTAACTTAGCGGTTCGGCAAAAAGAGACCGATTGAATAAGTACTAGGCTTACAAAGAATAAGTCCTGGGGTCGATTTGCTCGACTAAAGGCGGTGCTCCAGCATAGCCGCAGTCAAATGACTGAAACATGTAAAAGAGTAATAGAGTAAATGAGGACTTTGAAATAGGCTCATCTGAACCAGGGTTGTTACGTATTTGCTTAATCTAATACACGCTACGAAGTAGGTTTTTTTTTTATTTGCAATATATGTCATATCTGATATACTTATCACGTTGTATCTGTGACCGTATTGTTCTATGACTTGGTCAACCCATTTGTTTGTACAATAGTTATTGATTAACGTTTGTTTTATTCTGTAGCATTCCTCATCTGATGTTTCGTTTGCAATGAAGATTCTACATGCATTTCTACTCATGGAATTTATATGACATTTTATATCTGTGAGGACTTTCACTGTCTCCGTGTAACTACAGGCCTTTATTTGTGTCTGCAGCGAAGACAGGCGTGATGTATTAGTTATTGTTTCCTTTTTTTTTAATCTTTTGAAACGCAGTCATTGTCTGTTGAGGTTTTATTTGCATGCTTTTGTGTCTATTGATTATGAAACACAGAGTTGTTTTGTTGGTCTTCCTTTCATCTCATGACTTCTTCCGGTGTGCTCATTACGTACACTTAAACATTTGCGAAACTGGTGTATAGAGTATGTTCATGCCTTGGTAAGACTTCGTTTACTCTTTTGGTCATGTAAAACGCTGCAAACTTGCGCCCCAATGGAGAAATCATGGTGCGCCATATTTATGCCTACAACACTTGCTTTATAGATAGATTGGAGAAAGGAGAAGAAAGAGCAGATATGTTTAGACATATGTCCGCATACGAGCAGGCATACATGCACATACACACACACACACACACATACACACACACACACATCCACACACACACACACACACAATCCCCCCAAAAGAAAAAAAAACAAGAAATAACAACAGCACGAGAACGTGGTACATGCAAGGTATTAGTAGACGCTCAGGGAAGGGAAGAAAAGGTAGTTTTACGTTTCGAGCAAATCTCTTCTTCAGAAAAAGGAGACAGAGGCAAGTCCAACAGAAAAGGAAGACGGACGAATAAAATCGCCAAATGTGCCAAGGCAACCCTGAAAAGAGGAAAACTAGTTAAGAGTAGCAACAACACACTAGATAAACCAATGAAGTAAGAGAATTAGATCAAAGCGAGACATACAAATATTTAGGAATCGATGAACTAGATAAGATACAAAACACAAATGAAAGAGAAAATAAAGAAAGAGTACTATAGACGAGTTAGATCAATACTGAAAACAGAGCTCAATGCTAAAAACAAGATAATAGGTATCAACACTTTAGGCGACCCAGTTATAAGTTACACTACAATATCCTTAACTGGGTTTCGACCGTTAATGGCACGGGCCTTGTATAATATATGGATGTCTATGTATGTATATATGTATATGTATGTAAGTAAATATATATATAAATATATATATATATATATATATATATATATATATATATATATATATATATATATATATATATATATATATATATATATATATATATATATATATATATATATATATATACCATTTTTTGAATAGGCGCAGGAGTGGCTGTGTTGTAAGTAGCTTGCTTACCAACCACATGGTTCCGGGTTCAGTCCCACTGCGTGGCACCTTGTCCAAGTGTCTTCTACTAGAGCCTCGGGCCGACCAAAGCCTTGTGGGTGGATTTGGTACATAGAAACTGAAAGAAGCCCGTCGTATATATGTATAAATATATGTATGTGTGTGTATATGTTTGTGTGTCTGTGTTTGTCCCCCCAACATCGCTTGACAACCGATGCTGGTATGTTTACGTCCCGTAACTTAGCGGTTCAACAAAAGAGACCGATAGAATAAGTACTAGGCTTACAAAGAATAAGTCCTGGTGTCGATTTACTTGACTAAAGGCAGTGCTCCAGCATGGCCGCAGTCAAATGACTGAAACAAGTAAAAGAGTAAAAGAGTATATATATATATAATATACACGCACACGCATATAAGCATACGCACACGTGCACACACATGCACACACGCACACACACATATGTATGTATGTATGCATATATACATATACACATATACACACACACACACATATATATATATATGGAGAGAGAGAGAGAGAGAGAGAGAGAGAGAGAGAGGGAGAGAGAGAGCGAAAGAAATAGAGAAATAGAGACAGATAGATTGACATACAGAAAGACAGACAGCCAGACATACTGACAGACAGACAGACAAACAGATAGATAGATAGATAGATAGATAGATAGATAGATAGATAGATAGATAGATAGATAGATAGATGGAATATTTTCAATGTATATGTATCCAAAGATAGACAGATACATGCATACATATACACACACCAACTGTATGCTTATACATACAGTTATAAGCATAGAGAAGCAAACATACCTCCACGTGTCTGGAGGGAGCTGTGAATGTGAAATAAATCTCTGAACACACCGTGACATATGTAATTGTCATTTCGGACCTGTTAATTATTCACATCAGTTAATAGTCTTCCTAGGCTGCCTTTTCGAGTTTTTCTTGCCCACCCAACACCCACCCCTTAAAAATCACAGATTCTGAAACTGATTAGAGCTTGGGAAAGTGTGTGGGGCATGTTAGTTTGTTAGTGAGCGCCGGGTGTATTCAGGGTAGAGAATATCCCACGTGCCTTTAATTGGTGAACCTTCGCTTAAATTTGGACAATAAATGGGTAGAAACAAGCAGTGTTTTATGATTTGACCTAATGTGGACAGCAGTGGGCCGTATTTGATATGGTGGTGGCAGTGGAAGGGCAGATCGGCGGTGGCAGTGATGGGTCAGTGGAGGTAGTGGGTGTAACGGAGGTTAGTGATAGCTGAGCTTGGTGGTGGTGGTGGTAGTGGTAGTAGTAGTGGTAGTGGTGTTGGTGATGGTAGTCATTGTTCAGTGATGACTATCAACACGGCATTCCCACGCTTCGTGCTAAAAGATCTTGACCAGGATAGACACACGTCACCAATTAACTAACGTATAATAGTTATCACCAGCACCAACACCACCGCCGCCGTCATCATCATCATCATCATCACCACTACCAGCAACAACAACATTAATATCACAAGGCACAATACCAGCCCTACTACAATTAGGAAAAGCAAAAACACATCACTGAGGGATTCACTATGGGGTCACTAAATCGCAAGAAATAGGAACCAAATAACTCTTAAAGCACACGTATGCTTCTATAGAAACGAAGATACATTGAATTGTAAAATGGTATACTCTCTTTTACTCTTTCTTTTTACTTGTTTCAGTCATTTGACTGTGGCCATGCTGGAGCACCGCCTTTAGTCGAGCAAATCGACCCCAGGACTTATTCTTTGTAAACCTAGTACTTATTCTATCGGTCTCTTTTTGCCGAACTGCTAAGTTTACGGGGACGTAAACACACCAGCATCGGTTGTCAACCTATGTTGGGGGGACAAACACGCAAACATATACATACACACACATACATATATATATATGATGGGCTTCTTTCAGTTTCTGTCTACCAAATCCACTCACAAGGCTTCGGTCGGCCCGAGGTTATAGTCGAAGATACTTGCCCAAGGTGCCACGCACTGGGACTGAACCCGGAACCATGTGGTTGGTAAGCAAGCTACTTACCACACAGCCACTGCTGCGCCTATAGAAGTATAGCCAATATATTGCAGATAAATTTTAGTAAAATCTTATGTAGACCTTCAAGAGCCATGTGAACCTTCTTAAAAACCACTCTACTTGATAGTAGAAGCAAAATTTTGTGAAACAAGAAACAAGTTCACTGCCATTTGCCATACGCACATGGCAAACGTTGTGCATGTGCGTGTGTGTGTGTGAGAGAGAGAGGGGGGAGTATGTATGTGTGAATGTGTGATGGTCACTAAAAACACGGTCAATGTGGTATAGTGGTCAATAATAAAAGAAAGTGACTGAAATTAAAGTAGGCTGTCCGTCCAATGTAGCCTTTCTAACGGGCACGTGTTACTTGAGCAGACCGTTGCCTTCCTAATTCAAACCTTGTTCTTTTCATTTATTGTATCAAAGCGGAAGGGGAGGGAGACAGTGGTTGTCCAGGTGGCTAACTGTACCTTGTTTGGTATTGCTGGTCAAGAGTGAATATTAAGTTGTTGGTTTTTCTTTGGGGGGGGGGGGGTAGTGGATTAAATTAAGAACATATATAGCTGTATGCATATGTGTGTGCATATATGTGAGTGGGCACACGCGTGACCGTATGCAAATATTCGGAAGCATACGTACATACATGCATAGATACATATGAGTATATATATATATATATATATATATATATATATATATGGCAAAGCCGACGTCAGCGGAATTTGAACTCAGAACGAAAAGACAGACAAAAAGCCCGGCGTCCTAACGACTTTATCAGCTCGCAAAACATAACCTTTTCTACTACAGGCACAAACCCTGAGTTTTGGGGTAGCAAGGAGCTTGTCGATTACATCGACCCCAGTGATTAACTGGCACTTATTTTATCGTCCGCGAATGGGTAACAAGCAAAGGCTTCCAAGGCGGAATTTGAACTCAGTTCTTTCAAATTTTGGCAAAGCAGCCATACAATACGCGTTTCAAAGTTTCGCACAAGGCCAGCAATTTTAGGAGAACGAGACAAATTGATTTCATCGACCCTACTGCTTGATTATTACTTTATTTTATCGATCTTGGAAAGCTGAAAGGCAAAGTTGACCTCAGCGAGAAACTTGTTCAGGACGTAAAGAACCGGAAAAAATGCCACCTAGTATTTTGTCCGGCGCGCTAACAATTCTGCTAGTTCGCCGCCTTAACCTATAATAATATGTATAACAGTTAACGGCGGCGCCTAGCAGAATCGTTAGCACGCCGGACAAAATGCTTAGCGGCATTTCATCCGTCTTTATCTTCTGAGTTCAAATTCTTCCGAACTCGACTTTGCTTTTCATCATTTCGAGATCGATAAAATATATACCAGCTGAGTACTGGATCGATATAATGAACTTACCCCCTCCCCCTAACTTGTTGTTCGTATGTTAAAATTTGAAACCAATAATCAAAAATTTGGCACGATACCAGCGATTTCAGTGGGAATAGCCTATCGATTACTCCGACCCCAGTACATGACTGGTGCTTTATTTTATCAACCTCGAAAGGTTGGAAAGCAAAGCTGACCTTATCGTAATTTGAACTCAGAACCTAAAGAGCTGGAAGAAATACCGCTAAGCAACTTGTTCGACGCGCTAACCATTCTGCCAACTTACTGCATTAACCAATAATAATAATAATAATTACAAACAAAAAATAAACGAACGAATAAATAAATAAATAAATCGGGTTAAAAACATCAAAGGTGTTGGTTGGGGTGTGGGGTATTTATCTGGCCTCTTTAACACTCATTTTCGTTCATTGTGTTCTTAGACAAATGTAACAGCAGCGTTATTAGTTTTCAAAAGAGGAGAGTGCAAAGAAACAAATAACGCTAACTCGCTTTGAAGATATGACTAAATGAGTTATTAAATGATCTAACGACAACAACAACAACAATAAAACAATACAAAAAACAACAACAACAAGGGAGGAAAACGAACAGAAATTTAAAGAATAAAGAAAAAAAACAACAAAAGCCTCAAATTAGTTTGTGAAGTGAATGTGGGTGTGTGAATGACTTGGAACCTATTCTCAGAAGTGAGTGGAGAAATGGACGTAGGCGAATCAATGGAAGGATTATTTTATAGGCGACCGAATGGCTGAGTGATTAAGTAGCATGCTTTGCAACCACGTGGTTTAGGGGTTCAGTATTACTGCGCAGCATCTTGAGTAAGTGTCATCCACTATCTATAGATCCGGGGTGACCTGCGCATTTGTGAGTAAGTTCGGTAGGGCGAAACTGTGTGCAAGCTTGTCATGTATATATATATATATATATATATATATATATATATATATATATATATAATCAATGTTAAATCTCTGAACGAGGTGTTAACAGTAACTGCACGATAAAGTGAAGTATATTTGCCATTTAAATGTGGCTGACCCCTAAGGGTGGATGTTACTGTTGCTTTTTTTTAATTTTATCTAGTTTCAGCTCATGAGCTGTGGCCATGCTGGGGCACCTATATATATATATATATATATATATATATATATATATATATATATTCTTTTATTTGTTTCAGTCATTTGACTGCGGCCATGCTGGAGCACTGCCTTTAGTCGAAGAAATCGACCTCAGGATTTGTTCTTTGGGAGCCTAGTACTTATCTTGTCGGTCTATTTTGCCGAACCGCTAAGTTACGGGGACGTAAACACTCCAACATCGGTTGTCAAGCGATGATGGAGGACAAACACAGACACATAAACATACATACATACATACATACATACATATATATATATATATATATATATATACGACGGGCTTCTTTCAGTTTCCTTCTTCCAAATCCACTCACAAGGCTTTGGTCGGCCCGAGGCTAAAATAAAAGACACTGACCCCAGGTACCATGCAGCGAGACTGAACCCGGAACCATGTGGTTGTTAAGCAAGCTACTTACCACACAGCGTATATATATCTTTTAAATTCGTTTAAGGTAACGCTAGGGGTATGTAAATAAAGCTCTTTTTTTTTCATTATGCCGGCTACCGTCTAATGATACTGACTAGTGGGTCAGTTTTTCAGAGTTGCATCACGGTTATACCGATATAAGGCGGGATAAATATAATAACAATAATTCTAGGACAGAGTTTATAAATATTTAACACATCGCTACGTACGTTTCCAAGAATCACATGATTTTGAGATGAGTCAGTATCCTTGGGATTAGTACAGTGTAGTCCGTATTATCTCTGGGCATCCGATTGCTCATCATCATTGATTCATTTCATCAGGCGATACTGCAATAATACGGATAATACGAACTATACTGTACTAATTGAAAGGATAGCGACTCTGATGTCAAACTCATGTGATTTGTGGAAACGTACGTAACGATGTATTAAATATTTATAAATTCCATCCTAGAATTATTGCTATTAAACACACACACACACACACACATACACACACACATACACACATACATATATATATATTAGTAATGCTAATTGCCTTATCAATATGACTGTTCCATTTTCTAACGTTTTAAATCCCAGCCAGATCTCCCGCCACCTGGTTATAGGTACAGTCTGGATACTGTATATATTGCCAGTAAGGGGAGCGAATCCGTTCCATCCTCCAGTAGACAGCGGTATTACGAGACCGAATCGGTTTCGAGCTATTTATGCCCATCTTCAGTCGTGAATACTCGACCGCTAGAGAGATAGCAAGAGTCCGCTCCAGCTCGCAAAATATATAGAAAGTAAAGCGACCATCGGTCACTGATTTGCAGCAAGCAAAGTAGCTAGTTAGGAAATCTCAATAAGAGATGAGAGAAGTAACTAGATGAGTTTGGTCAAACAAATTGACCCTTGTACATTTTTTTCGCCTTTTAAGTCAAATACCTACTCTATCAATTTCTTTCACCGTATAATTAGGTTCCAGAGTGTGTGTGTGTATGTCTTTGTGTTCGTGTCTCCCCACCATCTCTTGAAACCGCTGTCGGTTTGCTTACATCCCCGTAACCTTATATATATATATATATATATATAT
>NC_142948.1:25155447-25157947 GCF_046866305.1 Octopus bimaculoides | reverse complement strand
ATTCCTCCATTGCAGGTTTTGTTGCACTGTGTGCTGTAAAATGTAAATAACAATAATAATAATAATAATGATAATAATAATAAGCAGATGACAACGTTTCTCTAAAAGAAATGGAAAAACTTTCAAAATACAAAGACCTGGAAATAGAGATAACTCGAATGTGGAATCTAAAAACAGAAACAATTCCTATCATAGTAGGTGCCTTAGGTATAAAAAAAAAAATATTCAGACAAATACATAACAAAAACACCAGGACTTACAAATATATATAACATACAGAAAATTGCACTACTGGGTACTGCACACATTCTACGCAAAACACTTTCAATACAGTAAACATAAGAGCACCACAGCAAAACACAGCACATACCCAAGGCGCACAGAGCTGCGCTCGGTAGTGAAGTGAAAGCACGTTATAAAAATAAAACTACTGAACAATAATAATAATAATAATAATAATAATAATAATAATAATAATAATAATAATAATAATAATAATAATAATAATAATAATCTTTTCTACGAAAGGCACAAGGCCTGAAATTTGGTGGGAGGGGATTAGTCAATTACATCGATCCCAGTGTTTCACTGGTACTTAATTTATCGACCCCCAAAAAGATGAAAGGCAAAGTCGACCTCGGCGGAATTTGAACTCAGAACGTAACGGCAGACGAAATACCGACGTGCTGACGATTCTGTCAGCTCATCTTTTCTGCGAAAGAAATTTTGGAGGAAGGGGTAAGTCGATTAATGTGAACCCCAGTAGTCAACTGGTATTTCTCTTATCGATCCCGAGAATGTGAAATGCAAAGTCGACCTCAGAAAAATTTGGACTCAAAATGTAAAGACAGACAAAATTCCGCTACGCCTTTCCTCATCGCACTAACGATTTTGCCAGCTCACCGCCTTGAAACAATAATAAGAATAACATACGTGTATGTATGTATGTATGTATGTATATGTGTGTATATATATATATATATATATATATATATATATATATATATATATATATATATATATATATATATATATATATATATATATATATATATATATAATCATAAATATATATTTATGATTATAAATGGTTTTACCGATAAAGGCTTTTTCATACTGAGCTACTCGGCAAAATTGTTAATTATTAATTTTATTACTAATTGACGATTCCCTGCCCTATATATATATATATATATATATATATATATTTATATATATATATATATATATATATATATATATATATATATATATATATATATATATATATATATATATATATAAGTAAATATGTATGTGTATGTGTATGTATATGTATAGGTATGTATAGATCCGAGCCCCCAGAAACAGTTGTAGGACTTATAACACCTTACATCTTCCCCTTTAGTTTTCTCTATCGTGTTGTAATCTGTGTAATTTGATCTATTAACATATAATCATCTATAAGGCGGCGAGCTGGCAGAAACGTTAGTACGCCGGGCGAAATGCTTAGCGGCATTGTATCTGTTTTTACGTTCCGAGTTCAAAATCTGCCGAGCTCCACCTTGCCTTTCATTCTTTCGGGGGTCGACAAATTAAGTACCAGTTGCGTACTTCTGTCGATCTAATCAACTGACCCCTCCCCACAAAATTTCGGGCCTTGTGCCTAGAGTAGAAAAGAATATATAACTATATGCATCGTCTGAAAATCTTCAGTCTTTGCTTTCTTTCAGTTTGTATGTATGTATATATATATATATATATATATATATATATATATATATATATATATTGTATATAAAACCCAAGCTGTTATACTTCGTTTGTGTATCTGCATTATTGCCTCCATATCTGCTCATCTTTATTCCTCTTATAACCACTCTTTGCCCCGCGGAATTGTTTTTATACCGAGAATTTCTGTATCTCATCTGCTGATATGTAAACGTGTGTGTGTGTTTGCGAGAGAGAGACAGAGACAGAGACAGAGAGAGAGAGGAGTGCATGTATGTGTGTATATGTGTGTTTGTGTATGTATGTATACATCCATACATATAAATACTCGTACCATCACAATTTTATTTGAGTATAATCACAACTATTCTACGTACGATGTCGTGATATTCTGAGTAACAGTTTGTGAAGGTTTTTCGGCTTTTAGAAAAAGCATATTACTCTAACTGTTGGTATTCAAGTACTATTTTCTCCATCTTGTTTTGCCTTCAAATGCTTATTTATGTATGTATCAATGAATATGCAATCTATGTGGGAGTCTTTTCAAAATATTGTCTAGTTTAAAAAGCCACATCAGATTCCATGATGGTTCTAAGGTGTAGGCACAGAAGGTGGTCAAACTCTGCATAAGGAGTAGACAAACACCATATATATGTGTGTGAGTGTGTGAGTGTCACTGTATTTGCGTTTGTCTTCCAACATACCGCTTGACAACCGGTGTTGATGTGCTTCCGTCCCCATGTCGGCAAAAGGCACCGATACGATAAGCACCTTTCCTCAACATTTTCAG
>NC_142948.1:25135447-25150447 GCF_046866305.1 Octopus bimaculoides | reverse complement strand
CAGAGAGAATGAAAGAATGAGAAAAAGAAAGTAAAGGAAAAGAGAACAAAGAATACTAAGAAAGAAAGAAAGAATAAATGAATGAATGAATGAATGAATGAATGAAAGGTACAAAGAAAGAATGAATGAATGAAAGAAAAAAGAAGGAATGAGTGAATGAATGAAAACAAAAGAAAAACACGAAATAAAAAAAAACAGTAGACCTGAAAAATTTCAGCCTCCAAGAGAATACTCGGCCATACATAGTAGGAGCATCAGAAGCCGCAGCAGCAGCAGTGGTCGTAACAGCAGCGGCGGCAGTAGCATTATTACCTACTGGAAATATTTCCGCCTGGAATGTTTTCTGCGACTAACACTTCCGGTTTGTAAGAGGCAAGTCTCGAAGATAGATATTAGCAGCATGTTATATTAAATATAGATTCTAAACATGCTTACCATTATTTTTCTCGGTTCATGCCGGACTTGGAGTGTGGAACTGGGACATGAAAGGCCAAGAAGTAAAAATTTGTTTGTTTCATAAACAAAATCTCGAATAATATTATCGAACCGCAAGACTAAAAGCACTCAATTTCATGTTCGCTCAGTTTGCTCGACTGCAAATGAGTGCCAGCCAATTAATAGCGCAACCCTCCCGTTTCCTCCTTCTGCCACCCACTGAATGTCCCGCAGGGGCCGAAGGAGCCGAAAAGGCCGAAAGGACCGCATGATGAAAGACACTTCATTTCACGTTGGCTCAGTCAACTCAGCTGTAAATGTGCTCCAATTGAGTGATGGAGCAATCCTCTTTCTCACGTCTTGGACATTTCACTGAGTCGAGGGTGAGAAAGGGTCGAAGACAGCTGCAGTCTGTTCGGTTGTTAATAAGCTCCGACTAAGAGGTGAAGAAATCTTACCCCCACCCCAATCTATCTATCTATCTATCTATATATATATATATATATATATATATATATATATATATATATATATATATATATATATATATATAAATTCAAAAAGGGATAAAACTCTTTTACAGGAATTTTATCAAGAAGCCAGTGTGTAAAAAAATTCATAAGGCAAATTTTTATTCCCAAGAATATAATTATTCGTTTATATTTATATAAAGGGCATTATTACAGAAAAATAATAACGCCACACAGTGGACTTCTCAAAATAACCACATTTAGTACCTAATGCGAGGAAAAACAACCAACAGAAGACGACCAACTTTCTTTTAAATAAACTTAACTGTGTATCGACCGATTTCGCGATTACTAGAATGAATCTAGATTTCGTTCATCAGCACAGTATTGTCCCAAAAATATATATAAATAAACAGAATTCTCACCTCACCTCTAAGTATTTTGCCCGTCGTGCTAACGATTCTGTCAGCTCGCCGCCTCCATCATAATAATGATAATAATAATAATCCGTTTAGATTTTTAAAAAAAACTTCATTGAGATATTAACTCAACAGTAATTTTTATTGTCTTTTTGTTTTGCAGCATCTTTTCTCGGATCTGGTACCTATAAATTCGATCCAAGGTATCTATATTCTTTATTTATTCATTGCATCTTGTCTTTCTGCTGGTTTCCCAGATAGTTCGATATTTATAAATATATATCAGATTGTCCTCGTGACTTTGGAACAGACATCTCCAATTAAATCCAACAATAATTTTCCTATAACCGCTTCCTAATTACATTCTTTATCTTGTTTCATTAATTAGACTGCGGCCATGATGGAGCACCGCCCGGAAAAAAATTTTTAGTTGAATGAATCAGTCCCAGCACTTTCATTCATTCAAACATGGTGCTTATTCTATCGGTCATTTTTGCCGAACCGCTAAGTTACGGGAACGTTAACATACCAACACCGGTTGTCAAGTGACGGTAGCGGGATCAATCACAGACACAAAGACACACACACACACACACACACACACACACACACACACACACACACACACATATATATATATAACACATACACTCACACACACACACACACACACACACACACACACACACACACACATATATATATATATATATATATATATATATATATATATATACGATGGGCTGCTTTCAGTTTTCCACTCACAAGGCTTTGGTCGTCCCGAAGCTGTAGTAGAGGGCACTCGCCCATGGTGCCAAGCAATGGGACTGAACCCGGAACCATGTGGTTGGGAAACAAGCTTCTTACCACACACGTGTGCCTATAACTATTGGTTTTAAATTTTGGCATATGGCCTGCAATTTCGGAGAATGGGTTAAATCGATCACATCGACCCCAGAGCTCAAATGGTATTTACTTTATTGACCTCGAAAGGATAAAAGGGTAAAGTCAACCTCAGCGGCATTTGAACTCAGAATATAAAGACGGACGAAATGCTGCTCAGCATTTTGTTCGGCGTGTTAACGATTGTGCAAGCTTGCTGTCTTCTTGCGCCTATAAAATTTCTTTTCTACTCTAGGCGCAAGGCCTGAAATTTCTAGGGAGGGGGCCAGTCGATTAGTACGTAACTGGTACTTAATCTATCGACCCCGAAAGGATGAAAGGCAAAGTCGATCTCGGCGGAATGTTGCGCTTATAAATATTACGAAAATAATAAAGAAACATAAATACACAGTTTCAAAAATTAAATAGAAGCCTAGCAAAGAAGCAAACAAAAAAATTACACGCAAGACATGGATATGTTCATTTCTCGTCAGTTATTGTCCAAAAATTCATAAGAATTTCACGCCTTTAACAATGATATTTTTTTCTCTTTTGGTGGCGTCAACAGCGAAAAGCTGCTGGGAATAGTGACGAACAGAAACGCGGAACAGGTAGTGGGTCACCACTATCTTTTCTAAAGAACCTCTTGTATCATTGTATTCTGGGAATTTAGGACGAAAATGCCTTCTGTTTAATGAATCTTGATATGTGTTTTAATAATTCTTAAATAAGGGTTCCATGATGTAATGGTCAGCACTCTGGACTCTGAATCCAGCAATCTGAGTTCAAGTTTCAGTAGAACCTGATACAGTTTTTAGGCGCAGGCATAGCTGTGCGGCAAGAAGCTTTCTTCCCAACCACATGCTTTTCGGTTCAGTTCCACAGCGTGCCACCTTGGGAATGTGTCTTCTACAATAACCTCGGGTCGACCAAAGCCTTGTGATTGGATTTGGTAGACGGAAACTGAAAGACGCCTGTCGTACACATATATATATATATATATATATATATATATATATATATATATATATATATATATATATATATATATATATATATATATATATACATATATATATATATATATATATATATATATATATATATATATATATATATATATATATATATATATTTGCGTATATACCAGGGGTGTATGAAAAGTTTTGAGCCTTCAAGGTGCAAGACTTCTAATGAAGGTACAAGTCTTGTACCTTCATCAGAAGTCTTGTAGCACTTGTCTGTGTTTGTCCCCACCCTCGCTTGACAACCGATTTTGGTGTGTTTACGTTCCCGTAACGTAGCAGTTCGACAAAAGAGACGGATAGGATAAGTACTAAGCTTACAAACAATAACTCCTGGGTTCGATTTCTTCGACTAAAACCCTTCAAGGCGGTATTCCAGCATGGCCGCAGTCAAATGATTGAAACATGTAAAAACAAAAATGCGCGCGCGCGTATATATATATATATATATATATATATATATATATATAGGAAAATGTAAAAAAGCCAGAATGCTGAACTGGGAGCATAATTTAATGAAGATTTTTTCTAACCGGTTTTCATTGCGATGAAGCAAATTATCAAGAAGGAGAATGAAAATGTTTTTTTACAAAGAAGTACAAAAAAGTACAAAATGAAGAAAATAATATATAAAACAATAATATATAAAAAAAATAAATATACCCATACATTATATTGTGTTTGAGCTTTTGTAGTTCAATAGTAGTTCATGTATAAATTGGTAGGAAAAATAAGGATGCATGAGAGTTGAGAGTTTTGTTAGGTTTAAAAAAAGGGTTAAAAGTTTGTGTTAAGCAGGAAATGTGGTGTCAAAACAGGAAGTGTGTGTAAGGGGAGACAAGTGTTTTTAGTTAGAGTTATGAACTCTTTTTTTCAAAACAGGAAGTTTGTGTCTGTTCATAGAGAAATAAGGTCACTGAGGGGTGTGTGTGTTAAGAAATGGTTGGAATTTCTCTATGAAAAGATTCTCCTTGTTGATTCTTTCTTGTGTGGAGATTCTGTCTTTACATTGATAGAAAGGGAATATAATGAATTTAGGGTTTTTGTTTCTGGCGCAAGAGTCTATGTGGCCACTGAGTGGAATTTGGCGGTATTGAGGGAGGTTTATTTGTTCCTTATGGACAGCTACTCTTCTACGTAATGGGAGGCTCGTCTGTCCGATATAGAAGTTTTGGCAACCTGCGCAAGTAAGGACATAAATGAGGTTACTCGAGGAACAAGAGAAATTGGTTTTAATTTTAAACTTTGTTCCTCGTTTGAAGGTAAATTCAGAGCCTTCAAGTAGGTAAGGGCAGGTGCCACAATTAAGGCGTGCACATTTTTTAACTGATGGGGGTGGAAGTGGTGTATGTAGTTTGGAATTGGTTAATAATGTTTTCAAAGATTTGTGTTGCCTTTTGCATTTAAGGACTTTGTGTGTATTAATGATATTGTTCATTTTCGGGTCTGTGGTGAGTAAGGGGAGGTTTTGTTTAATTGTGGTGAATGCTTCGATGTTATTGGGGTTATGGGTGGAGATGTATGGAAGTATTTTGGGGTTGGGTGTGTTATTATGTTGGTTGGTTTTTAGTGTGTTTTTGTCAAGTTCCTTGGCACGTTTTATTCCAAGATCTATGAGTGTGGAGGGATATTGGCGTTGTAACAGTGTTTTTTTGAGATCTTGTAAGCGTATTTCTCGAGTGGTATATATATATATATATATATATATATATAAGAACTTATTAACGGATTGTTCCTTGGAGATTATTCTCCGAAGGCGATATCTTAGATTAATCATTTATTTTTGCTTTCTTAATTTATCCCATCACTATTTATAGTAATGCCGCCTTAATCTGATATATCGCTAATAAATATTGACAATTAACATTTAATTAGCTTTTAAAATAAACCACAAACATCCGCCACCCAACATTTTACATCAAACATTCGTATGTTACGTTATATGACCAACATAGCCAGCTCTTCCTACTTAACTCTGTGTGTATGTGTGTGTGTGTGTGTGTGTGTGTGTGTGTGTGTGTGTGTGTGTGTGTGTGTGTGTGTGCGTGTGTATGGTGGGTAAGTGCGTGTGTATGGTGGGTAAGTGCATGTTATGCCACGAAACACCTAAAGTAAATTCTCTATATATAAACACAACTAACAAACAAGGCATTAAATATTAAAATAAACGCAATCGCATTACACTTAGCTCATAACCCTTTCAGCCTGCAAGTACACTTTAAGGGCTGCGATTTCCTTTGACCATAAGCTTGGAAGAAAACAAAAGCGGACAGTCACATTGTTGTGGGTTCACAGATGAAAGTAACAATGTTTCTGCCTATTAGCAAGCCGTAAATACAGAACCATGAAGTCGCCAATCTTTGGCGTTTTCCGCAATTAGAGTCATACGAAATCCATCCCATTACAGCTACTCTTACGTTAAATGGATTAAGTTTTCCGTTTTTTGTTCTTCGTTACGTAAAGCAATTTTTTTTAACACATAAGATGTCATAGATCAGAAGTGAAGTAAATTTAAATATTACTAAGTGGCACCTTGGGTAAGTGTCTTCTATTATAAACCCAGGCTGGCCAAAGCATTGGAATGAATTTAGTCGACGAAAACTGGAAGAATACCGTCGTGTATGTGTATATATGCGTCTGTCTGTTTGTCCTTCACTACCACCATTGCTTCACAACTGGTGTTGGTTTGTTTACGTCCCCGTAGCATAGCGGTATAGCACCAGAGACTGATAGAATAAGTACGAAACCTAAAAATACGTACGGCGACCGATTTGTTGTGTTACAGTCTTCACGACAGTGACCTAGCATAGCTGCAGTTCAAAGATTTAAAACCCTCAACGTGGGTATTTCCAACGCTCAAATGACTTTGCGAATTCACCATCTTACCAATTTGCAAAATGACCAATGCTATTAGAGGCATTAGACTGATCAAGCCATCTTGTTCTATTACACTCAGAGAGAATATCTAACATTCATCCATATTTTCCTTCGTTTTTTCAGCTTCCCCATAAATCTAGAAAGGGAAGACGGGAGATGCAATAGGGTACGTAGGGCCGCAATGGGGACCGGCCTCCCCGGGCGATGCTTTTATAAGGCGGCATTTTTGGGCGTGTTGTGTAAGCCTATATATGCTATGACAGCTCGGGGTGGGCAGAAAACACAAAGGCTGTTCCGGGAGCCACATACTGTAGCTACTCTACCGTGAGGATATTGTAAGCACTGACCCAAAGTTTTACCTCGGTTCTTCAAACGGAAGGGTTTACTTAAAGTCCTTTCCACGGAGTTGACTCTAAAATGATTCCCGAATCGTATCCTATAACTAAAACAAATATTTATTGATTGATTGGTTGATTGATTGATCGATTTAACTTATCTTTTATTCGAAGCATTTCTAGAATGTTCCTCCTACGTGGTCTCGTATTTTCTTGTTAAAAGCTCATAAACACTCAGTCACAACAATCGTCGCTACTACCACCATCACCACCGCCACTGCGCCACTATAACCACCACCAGCACTACCACCACTACCACCACCACCACCACCACCATCACTACTATCATTACCACTACCACCAATACCATCACCACGATTGCCCCTATGAATATCGTCATTATCATCCGCACCGCCATCATTATAATCACTAACACTATTACTATCACCACTACCAGAACTACTGCCACCCTCACTACCAATACCAACACAAACACCACCACCACCACCACTACCAACACCACCACCGCCACCATCATCACCTCCTCCACCCCCACAAACTATTTCCATTGTCATTCTTCCTGCTAGTGCAGAAAGGGAAAAAACCCACTAAGGTGCTGTCTATCCACGTCTATTTATCTATTAGGTTAATCTTCTGACGTCATAGGAGATTAGCGATAATTAACGATCGATGATGATCCGTTTAACGAACCGCTCAATCTCATAGATTCGTTGCAGTCTGTTGCGTACTTTCCCCAGTCAGAAGCAAGCTCTCAGCCTCCCCACCACTTCTATATCTATATCTACCTCAGAACCACCACCACCACCACCACCACTACTTCCGTCAGTATATAATTATAACACCAATGTCAGATGGCCATGGAATGGAAACCCAGTTATTATAGAAAAATAAACGAATAAAAGAAGGAAAAGAAAAAGAAAAATTATTCTAAAATTCCCCAGCTAGAAAAAAAAAATGAAATTGAAATAGGATGTTCTGTAATTATTATTATTTTTCCTTGTTACCGCACCGGAAAAATACCCAGCTGTATTTTTCCCAGCTTTACGTTCTGAGTTCAAATTCCGGTATAATCGACGCCGAGCTGGCAGAATCGTTAGCACTCCGGGCAAGATGCTTAGCGACATTTCTTCTGATTCTACGTTCTGAGTTCAAATTCTGCCAAGGTCGACTTCGTTTTTCATGTTTTCAAGGTCGGCAAAATACCGGCTGCACACTGAGGTCATGTAATCGACATATCTCCTCCCCGAAATTGCTGGCCTTGTGCCCCAATTTAAAATCATTATTGTTGTTATTATTATTATTATTATTATTATTATTATTATTAATGAGTGAGAGAGCAGTGCATGCCATCAAAGTGACACTGGGGGTAAAATATACGAAGCCCATTATACCCATCATGACTACCCGTCTGATAAGGGTACACCAGGCACATGCATCACAATAGACAATAACAAGAACAACAATGATAATTGTTTCAAATTTTGGCACAAAGCAAGCAATTTCGAGGAAGTGGGTAAGTCGATTAGATGGACCCTAGTGCTTGACTGGTGGTTATTTTATCGACCCCGAGAGGATGAAAGACAAAGCCGACCTCTACGTTATTTGAACTCAAAACATAAAGACGGAAGAAATCTTACTCAGCATTTTTCCTGGCGGGCTAACGACTGCGCCAGTCTTAATAATAATAGTAATAATAATAATGATAATAATAATAATAATAATAATAATAATAATAACCTTTTCTGCAATAAGCACAAGGCCCATAGTGGGTAAGTCGAAGAGGGTGAGTCGAAGAGGGTGAGTCGAAGTGGGTGAGTCGATTACATCGACCTCAGTACTTCACTGGTACTTAACTTCTTGACCTCGAAAGGATTCAAGGCAAAGTCGGCCTCGACAGATTTGGACTCAGAGCATAAAGACGGGAGAAATACCATCTAATAATAATAATAATAATAATAATAATAATAATAATTTCTGTTTCATGCGCAGGGCCAACGATTTTGAGGAGGAAGGTAAGTCAATGTCAATGATACTTTGACTGGTATTTTATTTTATTGACACCAGTGGTGGGCAGTGATGAAAGGTGAGGTTGAACTCGGCGGGATTTGAACAGAAGCTGGAACAAACACTACGACACGTTTTGCTCGACGCTCAAACGAATCTATCGTGTCATTGCAATATGGCTCCTCGGAAGTAGATCAATAGTAAAGATCGATCGCTATTTTAAAAGTAATAGTATAGGTATCGATAATTGAATCTAGATAACAATGTGGCACACCTTCATACATAGACTCTCTCTCTCTCTCATACACAAACACACACACACATGCACACACACACACATACACACACACACACACGCACAGACACACACACATATATATTATGTATGTGCATGTGAGAACAACGAAATCCAAATGTGTGTATATGTGCATGTATGTATATGAATATTTGTACATACATATATGTATGTATATACATACATATATTTACACGCAGAGAGACACATACACACACATATATATATATAGATGGATGCATATGTATGTGTGTGTATTACTACTAACTGTACCCGCATGTAAATATAGGCACACTCATATTCACATCCACACACACACACACACACACACACACACACACACACACACACACACACACACACACACACTCACACACAATCAAGCGCACTCTCATATAGAAGCGCAGCGGAGAAAGAAGCTGTGTTAATCCTTATTAATCCGTATGAAGCTAGCTTCACGCTGTTGAAAATTCTATAAATAGGTGATTAATATCTATTATAAACCCGGATTAAACTCGGACACTAAAAATAGATGTATTTGTTTATTTGTTTGCTTGTTTATTGGGCTATGTGTTTGTTTTTCACGTTTCAAATACCCGTATGACCAGTAAGCGCACGCGCGAAGGAGAGAGAAAGGGAAAAAGAGAGAAAGGGAAAAAGAGAGAAAGAGAGAAAGGGAAAAAGAGTGAAAGAGAGAAAGGGAAAAAGAGAGAAAGAGAGCAAGGAAAAGATTCAAGATTTATAACCTTGAATCAATGAATCAATCTCTCTCTCTCTTTCTCTCTTTCTACACACACACATATGTATGTGTGCGTGTGTGTGTGTGTGTGCACTAATATCGAAAAGTGAGAACAAGTGCCAAATATTGCATTAGTGTATAAATATTCTCATCCAAAATGGAGACGTATACCAACAATGTAAGTATGCTTAAACAATTGTGAAGTGCTCTTTTTCTAGAAACCATTGGTTGCCTTACTAACCGACTATATGCTTTGTAAAAACACTGTTAATTATTCGAGATTGTTAAGCATTTTATGAAAGCTTTATGTTTATTCTTGTGACTTGGTAGAAACCTCTGATGATTTTCCACATATTCTACATGAAGATGGCGCTGATGCCATATCAATGCTACACTTGCTTGAGTTACTACGTAAAGCTTGTTCTTGAGCAGCAAGAATCAGTCTTTCCGTCTCCTTCTTTAAAAAACAATGTCTTAACCACCCCCAGGATTCTTCACCAGTTTCATCCGCTTGTTGAAAAAGACTCTCTCTGTAGAACTTTCTCTTTCCAGCCAATGATCTTTTCCCTATTAAACCTCATATTGCGCTCCTGGAGGGTGGCATTTTTATCACTGATCACCTTCTCACTCAGCGCAGCCGGCAAAATTCTTTCATCACTAATCCTCAGATAAGTATAAAAGGACTTGATCTCCTTCACTATACTATCTTTTATTCCAACCAGTCCTCTTCCACCTTTCTTCCCAGGTAAGTAAAGCCTTGCTGTGTTACTTCTAGTATGAAGGCATCCATGCATAGCCATTACTTTCCTAGTTTTTCTATCCCCGTTGACAAGTTCTTCCTTTGTCCATTCCGCAACACCTGAATAATAACGTATCGCACCTATAGCCCACGCGTCGATGCCTCTAACCAGGTTACCCCCATTCTGCCCGGCCCGGTAACGATTCTAACATCTCGCCACCCTCACAACAACAACAACAACAATAATGATAATGGCTTCAAATTTTGCCACAAGGGCGGCAGTTTTTTTTGGGGGGGGGGGGAGTCGATTACATCGACCCCGGTGTTCAACTGGTACTTATTTTATCGACCCCCAAAGGATGAAAGGCGAAGTCGACTTCGGTAGAATTAGAACTCAGAACGTAGCGATGGACGAAATACCGCTAAGCATTTCGTCCAACGTGCTAACGATTCTGCTAGCTCGCGACCATAATAATAATAATAATAATAATAATAATAATAATAATAATAATGTTGTGTCGACGCCCCAGACGATGAAGTAGGCTAGCCCAATACGTAGATATAGAGGGGGGACTCTAGACGTCGAGTAGTTGAGTAGAGGTCATCCGAACGTGCGATATAACAGTGGCGACGAGGATTTCGTAGCTCACACAGCCAGTGTGTAGTATTGTGATATAACAAATAATAATAATAGTAATAATAATAATAATAATGATAATTATAATAATAATTTTTAAGAAACAGAGAAACTTTCAAAATACAAAGATCTGGAAATTGAGGTAACTCGAATGTGGCGTCTAAAAACAGAAACAATTCCTATCATAGTGGGCACATTGGGTATAAAATAAAATATTCAGACAAATACACAACAAAAACACCAGGACTAACAAATATATATAACATACAGAAAATAGCACTACTAGGCACCGCACACATAAAAAAACTTTCAATACAGTAAAAATAAGAGCATCACAACAAACCACAGCGCATACCAAAGGCACAGAGAGCTGCGCTCGGTAGTGAAGTGAAAACACGTGATAAAAGTAAAACTACTGAATATTGATAATAATAATACAAGCGCAGAAAGAAGAAGGGTCTAAGTATGGCCTGGATCGATTGCCGAAAAGCTTTTGATAGTACAAGGTAGCACCAATAATCATAAAATATATAAAACATTCCATGAATAAATAGCAGACAGTGTTACAGCTCCAGACAAAAGAGAGACTCATAAAAATCGAAGCCTTCCCCATTAGAAGCGAAATTTTCCAGGAAGACACGCTCTCTCCACTCCTTTTCTGCCTGGCACTGACACCTTTATTTGACATGTTAAACAGAACTGGATGTGGATACGAGTGTTATGGCAGAACAATCAGCCATCTTTTATATATGGATGATCTAAAACTGTACGCTACAAATGATAAACAGCTACAAATAATTCAGTACATGAATTTACCAAAGAAATAAACATGAAATTTGGCTCAGAAAATTATACCAAAGCAACCCTAAAGAGATGAAAACTAGTTGATGGTAGCAACATCACACTAGATAAAGCAAATGAAATAAGAGAATTAGACCAAAACCAATGGTACGAATACTTAGGAACCAATGAAGCAGATACGATACAACAAACACAAATGAAAGAGAAGATAAAAAAGGAATACGATATACGAGTCAGATTAATATTGAAAACAGAGCTCAATGCGAAAAACAAGATAATAGGTATCAACACACTAGCCATCCTAGTTGTAAGTTACAGTTGCAATATTCCTCCTCAGGAGTTACCTCAATCCTTTCTATATTAACCAAAATAATAGTAATAATAATAATAATAATAATAATAATAATAATAATAATAATAATAATAATAATGATAATAATAATAATAATAATAATAATAATAATAATAATAATAATAATAATAATAATAATAATAATGATAATAATAATAATAATAATAATAGTAGTAGTAGTAGTAGTAGTAGTAGTAGTAGTAGTAGTAGTAGTAGTAGTAGTAGTAGTAGTAGTAGTAGTAGTAATAATAATAATAATAACATTACGGTCAGTTTGCAAGAGATGTGAACGCCAAGACAGATGCAGAAGACCGGTGGCTATGGACGAGGAGAAGTGGCCTGAAGATAGAGACAGAAGCATTCATATGCGCTGCTCAAGAACAAGCGTTAAGGACCAATTATGTGAAGTGCAGAATAGACAACACTACCGACAACGACCAATACAGAATGTGTGGTGAGAGGGGTGAAATGGTATGTCACATAGTTAGCGAATGCCCGAAATTGGCACAACGCGAATACAAAAGGCAACATGACAATGTGGCAAGAATGATCCATTGGGAGCTCTGTGGAAATGACGGCCTACAAAGAGCAAAACCCCCAGGAGTCACCGAGAATGAGAATTGCAAGATCCTGTGGGATGCAATGATTCAGTGCGATCACCTGACCAGACATCGGAAACCGGACATCGTTGTGGTGAGTAATAAAGGAAAAACATATATCATAATCGATATAGCATGTCTCAGTGACAACAGGATCAATGTGAAAGAAGAAGAAGAAGAAAAAATAATCAACTATGATGATTTGAAGTGGAAAACACGAAGGTTGTGGCCACCGAGGAGAGTAGACGTGATACTAATAGTGATTGGTGCACTTGGAAGTATCAGCATTCAACTAACAACGTGGCTCAAAAAGATTGGTGCAAGTGTGAAGGTAGAACACCAACAATCAGCATTGCTTGGAACTGCAAGAATCCTTCTCGGGGTTCTTGAAGCATGACCAGTAAACGAGTGTCACCTTAGTCTGCTGGCTGTGGACAGCTGACACTTCCCATCATACCCAGCAAAATAAGCTGTGAGTTTTCATCACATAATAATACAAATAATATTAATAATAATAATAATAATAATAATAATAATAATAATAATAATTTTTTTAGCCACAGGGTCATAGGTGAGGGGGACATCACAAGGACAGACAACAGTTTGTGTGAGGATTTACATAAAGGTTGGGGGAAAAGAAATGGAAAAGACAGTGAAATGCAATAAAAGTACACATTGTGTATAAAGTAATTGATAACATGAATGATGAAAGTCTTCCTGATACAGGAGAAACTCCGATTAGAGCCAATCGAGGAACCCCACAAATCCAGGATTACTCTGGCCACCAAAATCATGGGACCTCTCCAGAGTGTTGCTCTCGAATCTACTGGCGCATACTCAGCGTAGTGCCAGTCACTCTAACCAGTTTTGCTACAGTCATCCTTATTTTCACAGATTCGCTGGGCGGTAGCACTTTGCTTTTCAACCTTCCTTTTCCAAATGGAAACTTGAAAAATCGATGAGGGCTTGACCGAGGAGGAAGGTCGCTTTCTTCAATCCTTTCAACCTCGTCCACCACACAACCTCTTTAGCTATAGTCACTAGACAGAGGAACGACACCTGCCCGCCCTTGTTAAAGGTGGTGGGTGGAACGATCCTCACGATGGATTCAGCTGACAGTCGGATTCGACCCACACGTGATAACAGCTGTTCGACATAACTCCACAAGTCTGAAAAACTCGAACACTACACGAGTGCATGCAGAACGGTTTCGTCGCACGGCTGACAATGCTTCTGTGCCTGAAGGGCTTATCTCGAACAGGCATTGCTCCTCGGTAGCACTGCCAGGCCAGAAATTTCTAATGCCTTAATGCAATACCAAGCAGGGGCTTTTATAGCATCTGCTCTTAAGTGATCACAAGTGATATCACGTACATTGTTTTGTCTTAGTATAAAAGATGGGCTACAGCAAACATTCTACTCTGTACCAGATTTCCTTCTCAGTTGCTTGAATATAACCAGTTGAGCATGTCACTTAAGAGCTGACGATATGTGCATCTCTGATCACGAGCAGAAGTAGTTGGGGAGCATCATAGCCATGTGTTGAGAGGGATTGTTTGGAGTTTGAATAAGTCAACTCTGGAAACGTAGGGATTTCGGTCATAATCTTTAAACAACCCTTATTCAGGAAACTTTTAAGCGGAATAGGCTACTCGACCTGAAGAAATTTTAACTGAACCCCACCTGCAATGTCATATGCCGTTCACCTTGATATGAGGTCACCATGTCGCGCACATATGGTTGTGATAATTTGTGCCTGGTGCACGCTTATTACACGGGTAGGCATGATGAGTTTATTGGGCTTCGTATATTTGTAACCTAGTGTCATTTTTATGGCATGTGTTGCTCTCTCACTAAGTAATAATGATGATGATTATCCTGATTGTAAAGCGAAATATAACCAGTGCATGTGTTTTTTAATGACAAAATGAACCTCTCATTGTATAACATCTATGTGTGTATATTCAATATACACATACATATGTGTATATAAATCGATACGCCTGTATATGTGTATGTATATATTTATATATGTGTGAGTTTTCTTCCTTGGCTATCGCCGAGCAAACACGCGAACTTACTTCGTCCCCACTTTCAAGTTCGTGCCTCACAGCGTTCATACACACATAATTTTTCCCGTCTGGCCGTATAGCCTTTTCTGCTTGTTTTCCTGTCTTGTTTTTTGTCCGCCACTACATTCCTCCATGGCAAGGTTTAATTTGTGTATACAAATTTAATTTGCGGTCCATGGGAAGAGCCGTTTTAACGATGCGTCCTACCCAGCTCTTCGAAACGCCGGTGTTAAAACGGGGGTAGCTGATGAAGGAAAATGTTCTCTATGTGGCTTGTGTGTTTTCTTGTCTACGTTTT
>NC_142948.1:25117947-25132947 GCF_046866305.1 Octopus bimaculoides | reverse complement strand
TAGTTACAGCATAGAACAGCAGTTCTCAACCATTTTTTACTTAAGGACCTCTTCCCTTACTATTTTACTCTAGTGGACACCCATAGCCATTCAATGTTTAAAAACTATTTTCATAGATGCTTCTTTCAAAAGTTCCTATTTTGTTTTTCGTGCATTAATTCGTGTAGATTTGCACAAGCACTCTCCGAAAGATTGTTTCAGTGGCCAGACGTGTATTCAACTATGTATAACATTTAAGAAACAGAACCTGTTTCTCGTAATAAATACAACTCAGTCAAAATTTTTCAAGGGCTCTTAAAATACTACAGTGGATCCCCAGTTTGCTATTTTGTTTGCATGACACCCAACATTTTTATAAGGAGTCCTAAGATCATATGGATCACATATTTATGTATTTCTCTGTGAACTCATTTTATACAATTGGTCATTCTCTTAGCTCATTTACATTTTCAATGTGATAAGTAGCTTGCTTACTAACCACATGGTTCCGGGTTCAGTCCACTGGTTTTGAGAAGCCTATTTTCTCAAGATTGGTATTTAGGCAATGTGTTACATATTCCAGGGCCCAATAATTACAGGTATAAACCTGAACTTATAATCTGGATAAAGTAACTGCAGATTTCTCGATAGTTCAGCATAGGTGTTCTCTTTTTCACTTATCTTCAGCTTTATGTTAACATCCGCTGGGCAGCTAACTTCCACAAGTGTACACAGTTTCTCTTCACTATCCCAAATACATACACAGTTTCTCTTCTTTATTCCAAATACATACATACGAACTGTATGTATGTATGTATGTATGTATGCATGCATACATGCGCGTATGCGGTGGAACCCTGTCAGTGACCAGGTTGCAGTTGGTGTGATGAACATTTCCGCACCATACAACAACCAATGAATACCTTTGCGTGTTTTTGAACGGGTAATATATGTTGTCCACACTGTAATTGTTTTATGAAGAAACAACACAAAAATATGAAAGGAAGAACACCAAAGAGGAAGAAAGTAAAGAACTGTAACGGACAGTAGTAAATGCACATTAAACAGAACAGGAAGAGATACGCGGGATGGAGAGTTACTGAGAAGATCACAGGATGTGTGATGAAACATTTCAGACAAAGAGACACTAAAATAAGAATAATGATAAAGCTGAAGTGAAGAACAAGTACAGAGTTTGTGTAGGTATTTGCCCAAAGATATGACCGTCCCCAAATATAACACTATATATATATATATATATATATATATATATATATATATATATATATATATATATATATATATATGTATTTATGTGTGTGTGTGTGTGTGGATATATATATGGGAGAATTTACGAAAAAAACAACAGACAAAGACAGGTGGTGTAAACAACAAATGGATGTATTAGTTTAACGCTCGGGAATAGAGAAAGTCTTTAACGTTTCGAGCTACGCTCTTCAAATGAAAGGAACACAGAAAGAAATAAGGAGAAAAATAAGGAGAAAAAACAATATAAATGTAGTGGTCAGCGATCTCGGAGTAAGCACATAAATGTGAAGCAAGGTGGAAAAAGGAGTACTCAAATACCAGAGGTAGAGTAATATGCTTTATTTAAAAGCAACAGAAATATAACAAAAGCTGTTACTCAGAGATTCACGTTCCTGCTCGTCGGACAGTTATATATATATATATATATATATATATATATATATATATATATATATCGAAGTCCCTATCAACAACATTCCTGTATAAAAATAATAAATCTGTACTCTACAAAAGTTGAGTAGCCCATCAAATTAATGTAAAACTTTTATTATAACTGATCATAAAAATAATTTATATATATATTTTTTTCTTTTTTTTATCTAGTTTCAGCTCATGAGCTGTGGCCATGCTCGGGCATATATATATATAGATAAACCACCAAACCACGCACGCACACACACACACACACATACATACGCATACACACGTTCTGTTATTACACACACACTTGCAGACTCTCGCGCACGCACAGATATTCACCTCCCTTTTTCACTCTCCTGTCTTAGAAAGAACTTTTCCTCCACCACCTCCTCTTCCGGTCCTTCCTCAATGTAACCTCGTGGGCATCGGTGCCGATTTTCTCTTCCTCCGTTTTTCCATTCTTTGAACTTCCCGTCTTTCCGACGAAGGGCTCCGCCCGAAACGTCGTACTCTCTCTCTTTCCTTTCCCGAGCGTCCAATAACACTATCCGTATCACGTCCTCACTGTTGTTTTTTTGTTATTGTTTTTTGTGTTTTTTTGAACTTATATATATATATATATATATATATATATATATATATATATATATATATATATATATATAAATATATATATATATAATTTAAATAATAATAAGGGTAACAAATTTAATATTCATTTGATTAATATCAATTTAAAACCAGTGGCCTAGCATATTGAAAAAAATCTGAAGATTCAGAAAAATTATATCCCATACTCACACACATATTCAGATACATAAGTACACAGACGCACATACATGCATAGAGGTGGTAACACACGGACACACAGACACGCAGATACACACAGAAACCGAATAGCGTTGATAATGTAAACACATAAGCAAGAAGAGAGACATAGAGACACACATGCAGAAACAGAACCACACGCACAAACACACAAACACACACACACACACACACACACACATTGAGAGGTTGACATGCCTGCGAGACAAACTCTATGTATATATATGCTTACGGAATACAGACAGGCAGACTTCGAGATCGACCGACAGACAGGCAGACAGGCAGGCAGGCAGGCAGGCAGACAAACAGGCAGACAGACAGGCAAGCAGGCATGGCTGTTAGCTTGTGGAAAATGCTAGCTCAGAATCAGGCAGACGGAGATGTAGTGAGACAGTGAGTTAGACAGACACACAGGCAGACAAACGGACTGACGGACAGGCTGATAGAGAGACAGGCTGTCAGTCAGTTAGGTAGAGTGGCAGACAGTTCTAGAATAAATTTTCCTACTACATCGCTCGGCTTTGTATGTTTAAGCTCGCCTTGATGAAGTGCAGCAAGATGGGAATTCCCCCATATATATATATACTCTTTTACTTGTTTCAGTCATTTGACTGCGGCCATGCTGGAGCACCGCCTTTAGTCGAGCAAATCGACCTCAGGACCTATTCTTTTAGGAAGCCTAGTACTTATTCTATCGGTATCTTTTGCCGAACCGCTAAGTTACGGGGACGTAAACACACCAGCATCGGTTGTCAAGCGATGTTGGGGAGACAAATACAGACACACAAACATATACACAATATATATATATATATACATATATACGACGGGCTTCTTTCAGTTTCCGTCTACCAAATCCACTCACAAGGCTTTGGTCGGCCCGAGGCTATAGTAGAAAACACTTGCCCAAGGTGTCACACCGTGCATTTGAAACCGGAACCATGTGATTGGGACGCAAGGTTCTTACCACACAGCCATGCCTGCGGCATTAAACTTCATTTTCTTTTAAATGTTTTAGTCACTGAGCTACGGCCATACTGGGGCACTATTTTCAAGGGGTTTAGTCGAACGAATCGACCTGAGTACTTTGTTTTATATTTAATACTTCTTCTATCGGACGGTTTTATCGAACCGCTAAATTATGGGGACGGAAACACACCAACAGCGGCTGTCAAGTGAGTGGGATTAGACAAACACATGCAAAAACATACATGCATATATATTCATATATATGAGTGTGTGTGTGTATGTGTGTGTGTGCGTGCATATATATATATATATATATATATATATGTGTGTGTGTATATAGATAGATAGATAGATAGATAGATAGATAGATAGATAGATAGATACGACAGGCTTCCAGAAAATTTCAGTCGACCGAGTTTATTCACAAGTCCCGAGACGACTAAAGCCATGTGAGTGGATTTGGTAGACGGAAACTGAAAGAAGCCCATCATATACATGTGTGTGTGTGTATATGTCTATATGTATACATGTGTGTCTTTGTATTTGTGTCCTCTCCTCCGCTCCCTACCGCTGTGTCAGTCGGTGTTGGTTTGTTTATGTCTTCGTATGTGAGCAGTCTGGCAAAAGAAACCGATGGAATAAGTAAGTACCAGACTTACAAAATAAGGAAAATAAATTAATGCTGTCTATTTGCCCCAGCATGACCGCTGTCCAATGACTGAAATAAGTAAAATAAATACATAAATAAATAAAAGCTAAAAGTTTCTTTAAATGTCCAATGACTTAAGGGGCTGTCACTAATTTAGTTGTCACTGCAGTACCATAATAAACGGGTAATATATTAAATGATTAACATAATGACCAAGTGACACGTGATGAAATGAATAAAGATTTCCAGAGAATGACAGTAAAAATGGTAGCATAAAAATCATATTTTAAATAAGTGTTTATATACGTATACGTAGAAAAGAGAGTAGGAGAAGAAAACGTTTTGTTAAAAATGTGTTACCTTGTCAAAAAATGTTAATGTGTCATAATGTACAAGTGACACTTGAAGAAATAAACAAATATTGAAATGGAATGGTAAGATTTAAGCATTTTTTTTTTAAAGAGAGTATTAGCGCAGGTGTGGCTGTGCGTAAGAAGTTTGTTTTCCAAACACATGGTTCCGGGTTCAGTCCCACTGCATGGCACCTTAGTCAAGTGTCTCTTCTGCTATAGCCTCAGGCCGACCAAGACCTTGTGAATGGAATTGATAGACGGAAACAGAAAGGCGGCGAGCTGGCAGAAACGTTAGCACACCGGGCGAAATGCTTAGCGGAATTTCGTCTGCCGCTACGTTCTGAGTTCAAATTCCACCGAGGTCAACTTTGCTTTTCATCCTTTCGGGGTCGATAAATTAAGTACTAGTTACGCACTAGGGTCGATGTAATCGACTTAATCCCTTTGTCTGTCTTTGTTTGTCCCCTTTATGGGCAATAAAGAAATAAGAATCGTTAGCATGCCAGACAAAATTCTCAGCGGCATTCGCTGAGTTCGACTTTGCCTTTCATCCTCTTCAAAATGTCAAAATATCAGGTTAATGCAATAAGTACCAGTGAAGTACTGGGGTCAGTGTAATCAACTAGACCACAGCCCGCTAAATATCAGGCCTTGCGCCCTGTAATTGAAAAGACGATTATTCAAACGGTGAGCTGGTACAGTCGTTAGCACACCGGACTCGACTTCATTCTTTCTCTCAAAATTGCTCCCCTTCTACCAAAATTAGAAAGAATTATTATCATGTAGTCTAAAGGTAGCGTGCTGGTAAAATCGTTACTCAGTCAATTTTTGTTTCAGTCTTATAAGTTCTGAGATCAAATCTCGCTAGGTTCAACGTTTCCTTTCATCCCTCCAGAGTTGATAATTAAAGTATCAGTCAAGTGTTAGACTCGTTGATATTGATTAACCCTTATTCCACTGCGGTCGACCTTGCCTTTCATCCTTTCGGGGTCGATAAATTAACTACCAGTTGCGTACTGGGTTCGATTCTAATCGACAGGCCCCTCCTCCAAAACTTTCGGGCCTTGTGCCTAGAGTAGAAAAGGATTTTGATTAACCCTCTCCTCAAACTTACTGGTCGTGTGACTGAATCAGAGAGAATTATTCTTGCCTAATGTAGTTCCTAGATATCCGCGAGGATGGGGAACGAAAGTGGGCCCCATGGCGATATATATATATATATACACACACTGCAATATCATCATAAACCCACAGAATGTGAGAGGCCGTATTCATTGGTATGTGTATTAGGTAACTCTCTGTTACACACACACACACACACATACACACACATACACACGCGCACACAGAGGCATACATGAACACACACACACGCACACACATCCCGAATCGCATGTCTGACATTTTGAACACAAAAATATACTTTGTGTTGTTATAGGTGGCAGTAGTGGTTGCAGTGGTAAGGGCGATGTTGCCGTTGATGTTAACTGTGCTGGTTGTAATGGTAGTGTTGCTGCTGCTGCTATTGCTGTTGTTGCTGTTGTTGTTGTTGTTGTTGTGGTGGTGGTGGTGGTGGTGGTTGTTGTTGTTGTTGTTGGTGGTGGTGGTAGCGATAGCGTCGGAGGTATGGTTCGTGTTGGCGGTATGTTGAGCGTTAATGTTGGTAGTAGTAGTAGTAGTAGTAGTAGTAGTAGTAGTAGTAGTAGTAGTGGGGGGGGGGGGGGGCAATAGTAATGCTGTTGTTGGTGCAGGTTTGTTTACGTCCCCGTAACTGAGCGGTTTAGCAACAAGAAACAAAAACAAAGGAAGCCGATCGAACAAACGTCAAACTTTACAGTCCAAGTACTGGAGTCGATTTGTTCGACTAAAAGCTTCAAAATGGTGCCCCAGCATGACCGCGGTCCATTGAGAGAAACAAGTAAAAAAAAGTAAGCAGTAAGACTTCAGGTATGATTCTAAAAGTATTTAGCAGCTATTTCTAGCAGGTCTAGTAACCAACAGAAGGGTTCAATCGCGGCAGTTGTTGCAGATGGCGCATGTGACACACACACCCACACACATATGTCTGTGTGTGTATGTGTGTGTGTGTGTGTGCGTGTGTGTGTGTTTGTGCAGGTGTTATATGCATACTCGGTTCTAAGCGGGCAAGTGCGTGTGTGAGTGTGTATGTGCGCATGTGCGTATGTGTGTATGTGTGCGTGTATGACTGTGTGTGCGTGTGTATGTGTGTGTGTGCATGTGTGTGTGAGTGTATGCGCGCGTGCTTGCATGTATGTGTGGGCATGTGTGTGTGTGTATGCACGTATGAGTAACCAGGTTTATTTGTATTTGCGAAAGCTAAGTTTTCTTCTTCCGACGTGCACGTGCGTCTGTGTACAAATATGTGTGTTCGCGCGCGCGTTTCTGCTTGCTCACATGTGTTTATGCCCGTAGGTATAGAAATTAAAGTTATATGTATTTATACAAGAAATCTCAGACATATAAATGCGAGTGTATGAATTTAAATGAATGCGTGTGAAGGCGCGTGGCTTAGTGGACAATTCGCCTCACGACCGTAAAGTCATGAGTTCAATTCTCGGCGGCGTGTCGTGTTCTACAGCAAGACACTTTACTTCAGTTTGTTCTAGTCTAATCACCTGGCGAAAATAGATTGTACCTGTAATTCAAAAGGGCCAGCCTTATCACATTCTGTGTCACGGCGAATCTCTCTGAGTACTCAGCTACTTGCACGTGGAGTACTCAGCCACTTGCACGTTAATTTCAAGAGCAGGCTGTTTCTGTTGATCGGATCAACTGGAACCCTCGTCGTCGTAATCGACCGAGGGCCAGTTATGTGTCTGCGCGTATATATATTTATACATGATTGTGTTTCTGCGTGTATGTGTGTGAGTGTGTGTGTGTGAGAGAGAGAGAGTTTATCTGAGTGCATACGTTTGTGCATGTGTGTGTATGCTATTCTGTGTGTCTGCGTGTATGTGTGTGTTTGTGCGTGTGTGCTAATGTATGGTTATTTAAAACCTATAGAGCGGCATTTCTTCTGGGCCTTTCTGAGTTCAAATCCCGCTGAAGCCAGCTTTGCCTTTCATCCTTACGAAGTCGTAAAAGAAATAATACCAATCATGTACAGAGATCAATGCTGGCATTGTGCCGAAATCAGAGATCATTATTCAAAAGCGAGTCTCAGAAAACCGTCTAATTTTGGCACAGGCCAACAACGGAGAGGGGAGGAGTCAGTCCATTACATCAACCCCAGCATCTGACTGGTACTTATTCTATCGACCCCGAAAGGATGAAAAGCAAACACCACAGCATTTGCTGATGGGCAGGGATACTATCTGAAGAGATGGGCACACTAGAAGAAAGAAACTGTCCAAGAGTAGCTCAGCGGATTAATGGAGAAGAGAGAGCAAATTGTCAAACTGAGTATGTTTTAGTCGTGTAGGCGCAGGAGTGGCTGTGTAGTAAGTAGCTTGCTTACCAACCACATGGTTCCGGGTTCAGTCCCACTGCATGGCACCTTGGGCAAGTGTCTTCTACTATAGCCTCGTGCCGACCAAAGCCTTGTGAGTGGATTTGGTAGACGGAAACTGAAAGAAGCCCGTCGTATATATGTATATATATATGTGTGTATATGTTTGTGTGCCTGTGTTTGTCCCCCCAACATCGCTTGACAACCGATGGCGGTGTGTTTACGTCCCTGTACATTAGCGGTTCGGCCAAAGAGAACGATAGAATAAGTACTAGGCTTACAAAGAATAAGTCCTGGGGGTCGATTTGCTCGACTAAAAAAGGCGGTGCTCCAGCATGGCCGCAGTCAAATGACTGAAACAAGTAAAAGAGTATAAGAGAGAGCGTATGCAGAAGCGCTGGTGAATTGCTTTGACAGAGAAGTGGGGATTATAATCATGTTAAAAATGTTGGGAAGACTTAGCATCGTGAGTTGGGTCAAATTTACGATAAAATTTTTGAAAATCTGAAAACGAATTTATCCTCCTCCCTCCTCCCTCGTCCTCTTCCACCTCCTTCTCCACCTCTCTCTCTCTCTCCCTGTATATGTAAGCATTTATGTATGTACGGATCTCGACTGAAAAGAGAAAGCTCCGAAAGACCTGTCCTTGTTTCCTTGTATCGTCTATCTGGATGTTTTGTTCTCCCTTTTTTGTATCACCTAGCTGTCTGGATATTTTGCGTTCTTGTCCCATTTTGTATTATTTATACATACATACATACATACATACATACATACAACAAACATATATACACGTATGTATAGATACATAAACGAGTCTATGCATGTAATTATAAATAAGTATATATATACATATGAATATATATATGAGTGCAAACATTTAGCTCTAAACAGGGACACACACACCTATACACGCACGTACACACACTGACAAATGCACATACATACACGCACCCGTACACATACTTGTACAAATATACACATATATACATATATGTATGCATGGGTGTGTAAGTATGTATATATAGATATAGATATGTGTGTGTAGAGGTATGTACTTATGTATGTGTAAGTGTGTATGTGTGTGTGTATCTACCAAAAGGTGAGGAGAGTGATGCCTGATGAGCTTTCAAGACAACGAAACTAAGTTGAACAATCACCACTCTCAGCTCATGGCGCTCCTGCCGTTTATCCACACCACATACTATAGTACAGGATTCCTGGCACAAAGTACTCCTACGTTGCACCCACGCATGCGCAGAGTCGACAGTCAGCCCTTGCCAAACTAATAACAACAAACGGAGACACTCATAAAGCAGAAGGTGGGTGACAACAGCTGAATTTATGTAACCTCGGCACGCGCATGCACGTTAACACTGGCTCGTGCACGAATGTATAAATATATTAGACAAATGCCTCTCTTTCGTGCAGACTTTCTCACACAAACATACATACACAGTCTCTCTCTCTCTCTTTCTCTCTCTCCCTCACTCTCTCTCCCCCTCTCTCTCTCTCTCCCACTCTCTCTCCTCCCTCTCTCTCTCTCTATATATATATGTATGTATATATATATATATATATATATATATATATATATATATATATATATATATATATATATAAATATATATATATACGTGTGTGTGTGTGTTTATGCTTGTCTATCTTTCAATTTACACACATGCGTGTGTATATGTGTATATGCTTATATATATATATATATATATATATATATATATATATATATATAGAGAGAGAGAGAGAGAGAGAGAGAGAGAGAGAGAGAGAGAGAGAGGTGGGAAGGCCTGCATAAACAGTAAAAATTTGTTTTGAAATATTTATGGATTGTATATACATGTGTGTGTGTGTGTGTGTGTGTATTTGAGAATGTCTAAACTGATTCTGTGTATATACATGTGTACGTGTGTGTGTGAGTGTGTGGATATGCGTACGTGCTTACCCGTGAGGTTGTCTGTCTCTGTGTATATTTGTGTGTATATGTATGTAGTGTGTATATGTATATAACTTTCACAGCCTGTCTTTTTTTTTATATAGATTTAATGGAATTTTATATAGTTTTTATGTCTTTGTCATACGTATATATACCCATACACATCCTCATGTGCGTATATTGATATATCAGCATCTGTGTGTATATGAAGATGTCTTTGTATGTCCGTATTTTTGTGTAGGTGTGTTTCTGTGCGTGTGTATGAAGCTGCCTGTATGTGCGTGTGCGTCTATGTGTGTATATGAGTTTGTGTGTGTTGTGTGTGTGTGTGCGTGTGTGTGCGCGCACATGTTTCCTTGTATTATCTGACCATTAATGTCCATTGTATGTTTGACCTGTCCAGAGGAAGAAGAAGATAGATAAAGGCTTGGTTCAGGCTGTTGCCCTCCCGTGCGCCCCCCACTGCCACCACCGCCACCACCACCACCACCACCACCACTGCCACCACCGCCACCATCTTTCATCTTGCATATAGCATTCGACCTGTAGAAATAGCAGCCAAATCTCCCTTAAATCACATCCTTTTATTCCAAAAGTCGAAATACTGATAGGATAAGAAAATACAAGATATAGCCAATGAAATATTTGAGGGATGGTCATGGATGGCTAGTCTTTGATCATGGATGGCTCGTCTTTAATCATGGACTGTACCTGCTGCATAGAGGTTGACCTGGGGTTAATACTCTCTTCAGTAAATAAATGTCAGATTAAATGAAACGGAGGTAGAGTCGTTTAACTGGAATTTGGTAACAGAAGGGTTAATGAGCAGGTAGTTTTAGTCGAGTAATTGGATAATTCCTGGGCGAAACTGAGAGAGAGAGGGGGGAGAGAGAGAGAGGGAGATATATATATATATATATATATATAGAGAGAGAGAGAGAGAGAGAGAGAGTAAGTAAGTGAGTGAGTGAGTGAGTGAGTGAGTGAGGGAGAGAGACAGTGAAAGAGAGAGAGTGAAAGAGAGAGAGTGAAAGAGAGAGAGTGAAAGAGAGAGAGTGAAAGAGAGAGAGTGAAAGAGAGAGAGTGAAAGAGAGAGAGTGAAAGAGAGAGAGTGAAAGAGAGAGGGGGAGAGAGAGTGAAAGTGAGAGAGGGAGTGAGAGAGGGAGAGAGAGTAAAGAGAGAGGGAGAGTGGGAGAGAGAGTAAAGAGTGAGTGAGAGTGGGAGAGAGAGTGAGAGTGGGAGATAGAGTGAGAGTGGGAGAGAGAGTGAGTGAGTGAAAGAGGGGGGCGTGTGTGTGTGTGTTTAATGGTGTTTTCCTGGGCTTCTGCTGGTAAATTCTTTGAACGTACCTGCATACTACGGCTGGATGTCATAAGTCGTGACGTCGCACACACATACACAGGATCAGTTCACACACGCGCACACACTCACTGTCATTCAAACCAGTGACATGCACGCGCAGAGACACACACTTTCATCATACATACACATATACAAATACACATACACATACAAATCACTCGCGCACACACATACACACACACACTTACATACACAAAATGACATATATAGTCACGCATACACATTCATGTGTGTGTGTGTGTGTGTGTGTGTGTGTGTGTGTGTGTGTGTGTGTGTACACATACGCCAAATATACATCGACATTCGCAGGTGAGTTGGCAGAAGCGTTAGCGAGTCAGGCAAAAATGCTTTGTAGTTGCAGCTATTTACATTCTGAGTTCAAACCCTGCGGAGTACGTTTGTCTTTCATCCATCTAAGGTCGCTAAAACGAAGTGCCGCTCATACACTGAAAAGAAATCGATGTAACATTCCTATAAAACACGAAATACTAACGACAAGCAAAGGAGGTAGGAGGGAGGGACTCTAGTTGTTGCACGACCTGCTAGAAATAGCAGCCATATCTTCTCCAAATCACCCTACTGTCTTGGAAAAAAACTGATAAAGTGTTCTTGGCTTCCCTGTACACTGGAAAAATACAGGGTGGCCACAGACGGAACAGCATTGATCAGAGGTTTATTGGATCAGACCTGATACGATGATAAACTACAGCCATCACAACATCACTCGTTTATACACCCAAACAACATACATAAACCGAAAGCTATTTTAAATGGTCGCATACCTGGTTCGAATGACGCTGTTATTTTTGTAATGTTTTTTAGGTAATTTCAAAGCTATTGACTTTTGGTCTGCTTTTATCTCATTTTTTTCTAAGCATCTTAAGCAAGTCACTCAGCTCAACTTCCCTAATATCTTCAACAAATCACTCAGCTAAACTTCACTTAATATCTTCCACAAGTTACTCAACTCAGCTTCAAATGTGTCCGACTTAGACGAGACACTCGTTTCTACTTTCACAGCATCTTAAGGAAGACAACTCGCTTGACCTTATATCTTAGACAAGACATTCAGACAAACAGCCCTAACATCTTAGGCTTAGAAAAGATACTTAACTCTATTCCCATAATACCTTAGACAAGACACTTGTCTCGAATTCCAACATCTTAGACAAGACAATCTACTCAGCTTGCTAACATCTTAGATAAGTCACTCCACTGAATCGTTTTATAAAATCCTGCTGCTTTTGAAATTTATCTACCCCTTCCGGGGTCGATAAAATAAAGTACCAGTCATACACTGGGGCCAACAGTATTGACTAACCCTCGAAACTGCCAGCCTGATGCCTGAATTTTTTATGTCACCGGGGTCGACTTCTATATCATCCTTTCGACGTCGATGAAATAAGTACCTGTCGAGATCTGGGGGTCGATGTAATCTACTTCTCCCTCCCCTTAAAAATATCAGGTCTTATGCTTATTACAATTATTATTACCTCCGCCTTAGCGAAAGCGAAAGTATTATTCTCAGCTGTGTTTGTTTGTTTGTCCGTAGACAAGATATCTCAAGAACCGCTGGGTGGATTCGGATGAAATGTTCAGGGATGTTTGGCCTCGTGACTGGCAGAAACTGGTTAAATTTTGGGATCGATCTGATATCGGACAAAGATTCTTGATTGTTTTTCCCTGTTTTTTTGTTTTTTAAGCGGTCGGATTCATTTTTAGTATTCTCGTTTGTGAGAGCAGTCGAGTTTATTTCAGAGATTCTCATTTTAAAAATCATCTCCGGTTAATCGTTGAGAGGACGTTGGTGTTACCTTGGCGGAGGATTGCGCTCTCTGGGTGCTCTTGTTGTTGTTGTTGTTGTTGTTCTTCTTCTTCTTCTTCTTCTTCTTCTTCTTCTTCTTCTTCTTATTATTATTATTATTATTATTATTATTATTAATACTCCTTTTTGGAACAGCAATTTGATTCTTCTTGGAGAAACATGGCTTCCAGTGTTGAAAGTTAACAAGATATTTGAGGTCAACCTAAATGGTTATTAGAAAAAGTGTTTAAACGTTTTTCAGTGTTAACAAGGACGATGGGGAGGTTCACACTTAGCAAATATATTTATGGTTAACAAAAGTGTGTGTGATTTACAAAAAAATGTTCACATTTACCGAGAACGTCCAAAGGTAACAAAAATGTTTATACTAAGCAAAAACGTTCATGTTTAATGAGAATGTTCACAGTAAGCAAATATGTGTAAGGTTAACACAAACGTTTACACTTAATGAGAATGTTCACGATAAGTAAATACTTTTATGGTTAGCAAAAATGTTAACGGTTAATGAAAGCGTTTACTGGGAACAAATATGTTTTTTAGATGAACAAAAATGTTCACGCTTAGCAAATATGTTCATGGTTAACAGAAATGATATCGGTTAAGGAAAATGTTCACGGGTATTAAATATGATTATGGTTAATAAAAATACTCTCGGCTACCGTAAATATCCGCAGTTAGTAAATTTGTTTATGCTAAATTAAACAGTTCCTGGTTAAAGAAAATATTAACAAATATATTTATGATTAACAAATATGTCGAAGGTTAACTAAAATCTTCATTGCCAAATATGTATACAAGTATTTGTAGTTAATAAGAATGTTAACTGTTAACAAACATATCAATAATTAACAAATAATATTAAACAAATACAGTGTGAGACGTTCATATTAGCCATTCAAAAACACACAAAGACTCTTAATTTCACTTAATCATATATTATTTGGTACCAAAATTTTCGTCACGCTATCTGCGACCTGGTCACTGCATTTCAAGGATGTCTGATAACACTCTAACATTGTATACCCATCCTAACATTATCATTTTCATGAAAGAAGGCGAAATGGCCGAGTCAGTAGAACAGCGGACAAAATTCCTCGTAGTATTTATTCCGACTCTCTCCGTTCTGAGGTTAAATTCTGTCGATGTCAACTTTGTCTTTCACTCTTACGGTGCGAATGAAGCAAAAAAAAAAAAATTAAAAAAATACAAGTCCAGGCTGGTAGTTTGACGAAACTGTCAATGTTTTGAAGGAAGATGATTTATAATATCTCTTTGGTTCTTTGGACAGCAATGTCTACAGTTGAACTGGTTCCACATTGTATCGGCCCGAAAGAGCAAGCCTTTCTCTTGGATAAACATCAGTGACATGGAGAAAGGGAAAACTTGTATGTAGGGTTAACTACCAGTCATCCTCAAAAACATTTTGACCGGGCCCTAACATACATGGTATGAAGATGTATAGTTTACCATAACTAGTGGAAGCTCTACAACATTTTTCTAGACCGTGCTCATGGCTATCCTCAGAGGATATTGTTCAATATCTTTCATACAAGATTCAATCGCCTCACCAAGTGCAATTCTATATTTCTCAAGCGCGCGCGTATGTGTGTTAGAGCAGTGCGTTGACAGCGTAAAATATGAGGTGTATAGGTTATATTAATTTGTTGGGTGGTAATTGTGTAAAACACCACAATATTATTATTATTATTATTATTATTATTATTATTATTATTATTATTATTATTATTATTATTATTATTATTTTATGTTTGACTTTTGTTTTGCATTTGTACAAGTTGGATCCAAGTCTCACCCAGAGACCTCAAGAGACAACAAGTTAGAAGTTCATGTAGGTGTTATGCCTAGGGTACCATATATTTGGATTTGTACAGTTTTGTTCAAGTGAATGTTTAAGAAACCATAAGA